>NW_011357368.1:165472-173047 GCF_000735185.1 Notothenia coriiceps
AAACACAGGTCCAGCCCACACATATGCTCCATCAAGGAAGGTGCTACAGGCTGCACTTACAACTACAATAAGCATGTTAATNACAAGACGGATCCTTTCTAGCACCGTCGGATCTTTTCTGCCGACCTGACGCCTTTTCTTGCCGATTCAACATGTTAAATCGGCGTCGAGAACACCACCGGAAGTCGCACAAAGGGATAACACTGATTGGCTGTTCAGCTAGCGAATCAGTGCATGAGAAGCGTTAACGGAAGTGACGGAGGTAAACAAATGATTTAACACAAGCGTGAGTCCAAGAGCTGCTAGCTCCAGTACCTCCCGTTCGTCCTGCTCCTGTTCGTTCATGTTTTCAATGGACGAGAGTGAAAATGGAAAGAAAAACGCTATTTGTTGTTTGTTTATATCACGGAGTCTGTTCTTCTTCTCTGTCTTCCGGTTGTTCCGGTTGTTGCCTCTTTTGAATGATGAATACACACTACAGTCGGTGTTGGCGACTTCTCAGGTGATCGGCCGGTGTATCTGGGCCTTAACTGAACTGCACCGCCTCGCCGCGCCTCGCTCTCAAGTCTGCGGGTCTTTGTCCCGCGAGATTTCAACGTCTCATGTAGGCGAGCCTCCAGAGCAAGTCGGACAAAAATGACTAACCCAAAGCCATATAATATATCTATCTAATCTATCTATATGGCGCTGGACTAACCATCATGCAACGCACTAACAAGACGTTGATCGCAATTGCGCAGGTCTGCGCAGGTCTCGCTTGTCTCAAACAAGCCTACTCATTTTGACTGACTGCATGAAGAAGATCGCAGGAAATTACGACAGAACAGCGAAAAAAGACATTTCACACCGTGTCAGATTTTGGTTCTTTTGGGAAGCTGGAGACAAATCACATTGTGGCAGGCAGTGTGTCAGTGTGTTTGTGCCGGGGGTAGGAGACCCCCGCATGATGAGAAACTGTAAGAAAGTATCGGGGGATCCCTGCGGAGTGGAGTCAATTCGTGTTTATTTTTTTATTTGGTGGTTTGTGTTCCAGCTGTCAATCAGCTGTGCGCAGCGTCTCCAATGCAGCCTGTGCGTCTCAACCCCACCGCAGTAACTCTATCACCAGTTAAAAGAAATACAACTAATGTGTTGAGTTATATCAGCTGACAAATCTACCAAATATATGGTGTTCTTATTTTCCATACCTCCTGTGTTTTATGAGCGACTTATAAAGTCTTAGCAAAACGGCATAAGACATGATTAAACATGATAAAAAACCATGCTCGTACAACCTATAGAAGAAAAAAAAACGGCCTCAGTTTAGACGTAATTATGTCCTTATGCATACTGTATCATTTATGAGAATACATGTCATAAAATTAAGACAACATATTCGAGGTGGTTTTCAATAACATATCCTTATTTATTTCTCCAAGTTAGTGTGCACTGAGGAGTCGCAAACAGGCATTTGTTTAATCATTTTAAGATTGGCTTTAATCAATGTTTGCAAATGAATTATTGTATGATACATGAGAGGTAACATTATATTTATGGTATTATTTCCACATATTTCTCTTCATTCTTCCTTCTGCCAATGGTGTCGCAGTTTCTCGTCCCTCACGTTTTTGTGCGTAGTGCGTAAGCATGGGTCAGAGTTTGCGTGGAGGACCGCACATTTTCCCGTCAAGTGTGTTTTTTATAAATCGCAAACATTGCGTAGAAACTGGCGTACGCCATCTTTTGAGCATATGCACCGTTTATAAATGAGGCCCCAGGGCTTTGCTATTAACAGTGATCGCTTTACACACATTACAGTGATGGACAAAAGGTTTTTATTTATATTTAACTACACTACCCAGCTGTTTAAAGACATTCTGAAGACTGACTCGCGCATCATTGATTTTTGTCTATTCATTTAATTTGTTGACGACAAAAATATGAAATATCACCAGCCTCATCAGTTTAAGTACTATATTGTGTTGTAGAAAATATCTTATTTAAGAAAAAAGTAATGGTCCATGAAAATCCACACCCTCTCCCTTTTGTCTTCGCATTCTTCTAACCAGCCAATTGTTTTTTTAGATGGCAACAAATTAGGGGGATTATTTTTTGCAATAAATATTTAAAGCTGACACTCATTTAAAATGTACAGTTCTGCAATATTTTGCCAATGCTTTAACTTTGCTTAGTAAATTGCGTTTCAAGTACACTTTACTGCTATTTACTTAAAAAGATTATATTTGTCCCTGACAATTCTTGTGCTCACACACACACACAAGTGTGTTTATATTCTTCACTGTGCTGTGGTATTATTCATAAGCAACTAAATGTAACCTACCATCGGCGACAGATGGTCTGGCGTATGTTCTCTACCCGACTGCCTCTTTGGACGTTGTACGCTCACACACACTTACTCACACACAAACACTGAGCCTAAAAGCTTGGAGACCTGGTGTTCCTCAGCCTCCCGGTGAGCCCATAACAAGAATGAGATTGACATTGTAAAGATTAACGTGGTGGCGTTGTGCAGACACAGATGGGCTCTCAGCGGGTCTCTAATGAAGGTGGTCTGCTGTACTGTATGCGCAGGGTTTATACTGTACGCTGCTCCACTTATTGACTTGGCCTCGGTTCAGGTCCCACTAAGATAAGTGCCAGGTGATGACATGAGGGCTGTGCGGGTGTGACACAGTTAGTTCTGAACCCCGTCGCTCCCAGCGAGCATGCTCCCTGCTGTGTGTTTTTTTATAGTCCAGAAGGGGCCGGGAGCCAAGAGGTGACACATAGCGGCGGTGAGGAGGGGGCAAAGCTGTAAATAACAGATGGAAAAAAGATAGCAGAGATCCACATAGGAGAAGAAGGAGTAGATGCTCAGTGAAAGGTGTTCTCCAGAGAGTTTCTGTACTCCCCCGTTAAGCAGTGGAGGAAGGGGAGCAGACAGTGTTGGCTACAGTAGTCCAGTCTGGAGGTGGGTGGAGACGAGTGGTAGCACGGAGATAGGGAGCATCCAGTAAGAAAGTCCTGACCGTCTGCGTTCCCCAGAAGACCGTGTTCCCCCAAAGTAAGCCACCTGGGCTGTGGGGGAAGAATCAAAAGAGATGTCAAGAAAAGTTAGCCAACGTCAGCGTCGTTAGGTCTAAAAGAAGAGCGCATTCACAGGTGAGGGTTAGTCATGCGGGACAACAGAGAGGGGACCAGTCAGAGGAATGTTAGCACCTCTAAGCCTTTACTCAAAACTAAAGTAATTAAAGAAGTTTAAAGCATCTCATCTACGGCAGTGCTTCCTTTGTTCTCCTGATCTTTGTTATCCTGCTGCCCTGCCTCACTCACCCACGCAGGCTGACCCATCGTCGTTGGGCTCAAAGCCCTGGTTGCATCTCCTCTTGGCGCGGCACTTATAGCTGCCATAGGTGTTGGTGCAGATGGGGCGGTCAGAGGGGCACACAGTGGGAAACTGGGTACACTCATCTTTATCTGAGGGAGGGGGAGACGAGGGAAGGAAAGACACTTTTTGTCTAGTTTCAAACAAGGAAACATATTAGAGAGGTGAACAGATAGATATTTGCAGCTTACCTGTGCAGCGGCCATTCTCATTCAGAGCAAACCCATGACCGCACTGTAAGACACAGACAGTCTAGTTAGAAACAAGAATGTTTCTGAATAAAAATACATTTAAGCCTGTTCGATGTAGATTAGGAGGTTATATGGGTGAAACATTTAGGAAAAACCTGATAAAATGATGAAATATTGTTTGGAAGAATGCAGTTAATCCTCCCTGAGACTTGGATAATATGAACAAACTGTTTTTGCAAAGGCTCAACACCGTACTGAAACACTTTATGTAGGTTTTCCCTTTTAATCGCCACACAACCATTGCATCTTTAAATTGTTGTGATATGTATGTTTGTTTGATTTGTAGTTAAATATGCAAAAAAAATCCCAAAACCAAGACTTTGACTGAGATAATTTAATGCAAGATTAGGTGATTAAGCAGATAATGCACTTATCATAATGTGCTCCATTGATGCTGCAGTTCTTTGGCACATGTTCAATTTAACTAACACACATAAGGTAACACACAGTATGTCTGAAGTCTATGTGATCCTTTAGGCCCTTTGATGTCAGTGCTATTCTCAAATTACTTGTGTGACATTACCGATGGAAGGACCTAGAAGGAACTAATCAATTTTGGATAACTATGAATAACTGCTTTACCTCTATTTCCACAGTAGGAGTGATTTCCTCCTCGTCTCTCGGATAGTGGATCTCCATCACTGTGTTGATGTCTGAAGGCTCCAGGGGTCGTGCTGATGAACGACCATCTGGCCAGTACACCTCGACATTGGTGGCAACATCCTTACCTGGTCAGACACACAACACACACAGAGAGGAACAACTAACTGTAGGTGCTTTAGTGATTCTTGAGAGCTCATAAAGCTTTCTCTTTCCTCTCTTTCTCACTGAAACAAACACAGTGAGAGACAGAGTGGCACCCTCCATTTACTATTTTAATCAGGCGTAGAGAAACCCCTCTCCAGACGGCCTCTGCAGCCCTTAATTAAAGTGGCATTTAAAATGTAAACAGATCTCGAGTTACCTTGCCAGACAGTGATTTACTCAGCAGGTGTGCTGCCTGAGAGCCAAATAATATTTCACGTGTTTTTCACCCAGCATTTCTCCCTCTATTCTAGTCGAGAGGAGTATATATCACATTTCTACCAGTAGTGACACTTTTTGCATGTGGTGTGGAAAGTTTTCTCTTCTGTGAGTTATTTGGCATTAAAACTGAGTGCCTCCAGAGTTCATCCATGCTTGGACAGTCCTGATAAAGAACAGGTCCAGGAAGTAGCATTGGGCGAGCTACCAGGCCTGGATGACCACCAGCTGACACTTATACAGGGGCAGAAGAAGACCGGGAGCGAGTTCCTTACAACCAGGCCCGCTTCCAGCGGCAGCACCTGCTCACCATCCCCTCAGCTCCCACCCACAGACAACTTGTTCCCCCATGGGTGTCCAATCAGGCTTGAGGTATTCAAACAATGCTTTCCACATGGAGCTTTCATTTCCCTTCTCACTGAAACTCTCTAATGCTCATTCAGTCCATTTGTCTGTCTGCCTATCCCTTACCTGGCTGTTGCAAAGAGAAGTGCTGAGGTTTAGTCAATTATTTGATCAATCTACAGAGACTTTTAAATGGCGAACATTGGATGTTTCAAATAGATAATTTGCTGCTTTTTCACGGATGATTATTATTGTAAAATACATATCACTGGGCTTAAGGCTTTAGGGTTTAACAACATGCATTTCTGAGATTTCTGTTGCACGTTTAATCCCTGCAAAAGTTTTATTTCATTTTATTGTTGACAATTAACAACTCACCAAGGCCAAAGTGGGCTACCGGCTCCATCTCACACAGGTACCCTGAGCCACCATCGATGATCCGTGTGTGCGGGCCGCTCTTTTTAGTGTACAGCACCACCTTAGCTCCTCTGGCAAAAGCACCAAACTTGGTTCTGGGAATCACCCGCAGCCAGGCGTTAGTGAGCCCCTAAACCACAGACAGAATGGGAAAAAGGGCGGGTTTTGGTTGAGATTACGTTACGAGTTTTACCTTATTTTAAAGATGTGTCAGAAACACTCACCTGGTTGACTTTGTAGACAGAGAGAGGCTGAGCTGCACTTTCACCATGAGATATCAGCAGCTCCAGACGCCCATCACCATCAAAGTCTGTGGCTACAGCTCCTGTATTAAAGCACAATGTTTCAAATGTATTTATTGTTTTATTAGGCGCATGAGGGAAAACCAAGTGGAGCTCTGCTGCCACCTAGTGATGAGAAGTTGGAGTAGCAGATGGGATGATGGTCTTTGATGGATGATTGACAGCTGTCTGTTCTCCTTCACTCACCGGTTCCCCGTCCTTCAGGCTCTGCTGCCTCTCCAATATTCAGCTCTTCTATCTGGGGGTCTCCATGCTCTCTCCTGCTCACCCTGTCAAACCAACAAAACATCAATTACCAATCAGAACACTGTAAAACACAAAGACCAAAGCCACTATAAATAATTAAGCAATGTTGTAAACAACCTTTGTTAGTTTTATCAATTTTATGGTATGTCTATTGGTTGCAAATGTATACTCCAACCCCACTATAGAGAAACGTTGCACTTTTCACTTCACTACATTTACTTGGTAACTACTCTACAGATTAAGATTGTACATAAAATATAGTAAATTAGCCGTTCACAAGCTACAACAATAAAATGTAGCTTACATTTTGATGCATCATTGGTAACATCTAATAATGTAACAGATAATTATCCACCACCAATGGGTCATTTACTTCGGATTCTGATATAAAGATACCCAGCATAACATCCTCCCAAAACTAAAACAAAACACTACACGCGGGACACAAGGGAAAAACATTACCTATTTACAGTTATTTTTAAGCATTATGATGGGCTTTTTTTTAATTAAATACTTGTTGATTCTTATTTACTTTCTTACTGATTGATTTATCATTGTTTTTTGTGTGGTTTAAATGTATGTAATTGTCATCTCGCCAAAGTGCTTTGGTCAAAGGTGTCTTGAAACATGAGGAGAACTACTGATGTTACTAATAACTGAATGCTAATGGATCTGTGTTTCAATCCTATTGTGGGCAGATTAATATACTGGATGAGCTTGAGTTGAATGTCTTCAGAGAGACATTTGTTGGAAGAAAGCATGCATATAAGCTCTAGTGCCTCTACCTTTTGTGACAAAGCATTTCTGTATCCACGTTTCCTCAAGTTATCATTTCACTTCACTGTGCTTTAATGTGCTGATGCTGGATATTAAACCACTCAGCTCAGCTCAATATGGATTAGTTGTAACCTATTGAATAAATTAGCCTGGGCACACTAGTTTGAGCTTATTTTCAGTGCCAGAGAGTTAAATTAGCTGATTCATCTTCACACTCTGACAGTGGCAGAGATACAGGCTGTGGAGCAGTGACCTCTGTTGGACATCAGTGTGTCCTGAGACAAATCCTCTCCAGTATCCTGGCCTGCAGGAATAATCAGGAAACCTCTGGGGCTTACACTGATTATTGATATTCAGAATGAATTGACCCACCAGCTCATGGCAAAATTCACCATGACGTCTGCATCCTGTTCAGACAAACATGCCATATCAGATTTGTCTTCAGACATGGGTTTATTCTACTATTAAGTCCAAACAATTGATATGTATCTTATATTGCGTTTTGAGAGCTGAGCTCATTAATATTATCTAGAGAGGAAGCCTAACTCAAAAAGAGACCTTAAACTGTCTTAATGAAAGATTCATTCATGTGTGGAGCAGGAGGCGGGATGCCAGACTAGATAAGTATCCTTGGCTGGGAATTTAAAATTCTTCTCAGCTTCCAAGCCGGGTTTTAATATGGTGTATGAAGACACAAAAAGAATGGTGTGTTAACCCGTATGATCACATGCTATTATTTACTATAACGTGTGTGTGTGTGTGTGTGTGTGTGTGTGTGTGTGTGTGTGTGTGTGTGTGTGTGTGTGTGTGTGTGCGTGCGTGTCGTGTCGTGTCGTGTCGTGTCGTGTCG
>NW_011357368.1:173106-179485 GCF_000735185.1 Notothenia coriiceps
TGTGTGTGTGTGTGTGTGTGTGTGTGTGTGTGTGTGTGTGTGTGTGTGTGTGTGTGTGTGTGTGTGTGTGTGTGTGTGTGTGTGTGTGTGCGTGCGTGCGTGCGTGCGTGCGTGCGTGCGTGCGTGCGTGCGTGCGCGTGTGTCTTGTACATTTCAGTACCTAAAGAGCCTGTTGGCGGAGGGGCCCCTGTAGGCAATGTTATTGAAGAAGACCTCCATCTCGTTGTCGTTGTCAAAGTCAGCGGCCAGGACGGTGCGAACCGGTGACGGCATAGAAAACTTCTGGGATGCTATGTCCTGAGAATCACATCGTGCACCAGTGAGACACACACACACACACACACACACACACACGTACGCATTTAGACATAAAAAGACATGCAGGGATGATTTTCTACATTGGGAATGTGTGCTTGAATAGCCTTTTATAACCACATAATGATCCCAGATTTGAACTGTACTGCAGGTGTATTGATGACAAAATGTTTCTTTACCACAATGCTGATCACATATTTGTGCATAGGCAGATTTGTGTCAGAGGTAAACTGGTTGGTTTCTTGTATATCATTCAGATTTTTGTGTGCATATGTTAATCTGTTTGTCTGTATACAGACAGTCTCCCTTTTTACATCAGATATTTTTCTTGCTGATTTATGACTGTCTGCTCAAGGACCTCTCATTGATGTAGTGGTTCAGAATTGATTGACTGTTTTATCTTTTTGTAGTCTCACTGACACGATAAACAACTGCTTCATCTGGAAATCATCAAGGCTAAAAGGTCTATGATGTGTCTGTTTTTTTTCTCAAGAACCTGTTGTAATTGTAGCTTCCATCCAATATATGTTCATCCCATCATGAGAAAAGGTGATGCAAGCTATATCTGTCAATAACCTGAGGGTCATGTTCAATCTCCATAACATGTCAATCATTAATCAGAATTCAGTCCTTGATTTAGAAGCTAATCTGTCATCTGCTCACTCACTTGCTGAAAGTCACCCTGACTTAAAGTCTTATCTAATTCCTAAAGTTGAGAACAAAGGACTTTTTTTATATACTCTTGCATCAGAAAGTAAACTGCACTTCTCCTCCCCAAAAAATGTCTCCTCAGCTGAGGAGTTTTGCACAAGAAAGTAACGGATATCTCTCCGCTTCAGTGACACGGTGATAAGTCGGGGAAGAGTTATAGAGCAGCCCTTCACTCCCTCTAGTATTTACTCCCTGTTTTAATTATAAGGCTCATAAAGTCGGAGGTGGGGAGGGCCCACAGTGACCTTCTGCTTCTCAGGTGAAGGAGAGGGGATGGCCGACTGAGGGCCACTAGGGAGGGAGGGATGGTTCTACATTTACTATATTACAATGGGGATGAATAGAGGTGCCATAAGGAAAGGGAGAAAGAACTCTCACTGTAAATGTGGAGCTCAGAAACATGGGATTTACAGGATAAGAGGGGACAAAGTTTGATAAAAAAAAACGATAAGACTGGAGATTTCTTCCAAAAAGGATTTTATAGATAAAAAGATATTGTGAATAAAATCATTATTATTATTCGTTTTGATTATCCACTTAAAATATACATAGTTTAATACATTATTATACTGTTGAAATCGGTTAAAAATATTGTGTGTATAATTATTCCCTGCTTTTTTTATTTATTTGCACAATAAGTGAGAAATAAAACCTTTGAGAAGGGAGCTTTTCCGTCTCTTTAAATACATAATATATACATGTGGGTGTATTTGCTCGCTTGTGAGTGTGTTAAACCTACTGAAAGGAAACCCTCAGCAATAGATTTTAATTAAAGCACAAACAGGCCTAATCGGCACTTTCTACGACTCAGGCAAGCTGCTGTTTCAGCCCAATTTAATTAGCGGTTTACTGGAGTGATACAACAGCTTCATTATACATGCCAAAGGTCAACACGGCTAGTAGGAGTGTCAGCTCGGGGAAAAGGGGTCTTAAATATGTTGTGGGCTTGTGATTTAACAATCTTAGTTCAGGAAAACAACAGCTAGGTAATTTAATTGGTCTTTTGTGTGTAGGTAGGTGTGTGTGTGCGTGTGTCACTCTGATGGAATTGTCTCTGGGCTAAGCATCACACATTAACCCCTTAGTTGACCCCTATAAAGATGTCTGCTGTGACGTTTATCTCTGGTAAAAGATGCAGTCGCAGCTGCTGACAGATTGATCACCGAGCGCGAAACCTTCACAGATTCACACGCAGCAGAGCTTTTCTCTGTCTCTCATGCTATTACCATACAGGGTAACACATGCACACTGCTCTCCGTCTCACTTGAGTTGTCTATACTTATTGATTGAGTAAATCACCATCCGTCCCATTTTAAATCCCACTCGATCCCAAAGTGGGACAGCGCTGACTCCTGCTAATTCACTAGCCATCCGTTGGCATTGATAATTCTCGTGATTCACAGAGTTAAGAGGTGAGACTTGCTGTCTTTGTGCAACTTGTTCATTAGACATTGATTCTGGAAGAAGAAGAAGAAGAAGAAGAAGAAGAAGAAGAAGAAGAAGAAGAAGAAGAAGAAGAAGAAGAAGAAGAAGAGAGAACTACAGCATCACTCTGAAACTTTTATGCATCATTTACAGTGCTTGATATCCAAATGGGGGAATCACTCAACACAAAGGCTGTACATTATAAATAAGTGCTGCTGTTTACTCTGGAGTATCCACACAACTTACTGTAAGAAGTTATCAATGCAACCGATTTCTACCAAGGAAATAGTCCCAACTAAAACAAATAGTCGACCACTATCTATGGTTAGATTTCATGGGGTTCTTCACAACATACTGTATGCATTTCTTAATTCATGTCAACTGATAATAAAGGCTTCATTATGAAATTGCTAGTGTAATATTGTCCCTTTTAGCTTGATTAAAGCCAAAACTAAGACAATCATACCGACTCTACTTAGCAATTGGCCTGGCGTGCTGGCATGTTAAAAGTTATTAGAATTTGAACGTTTTCTATTATTTTAACTCTTCATAAAACTACTGCGGTATCTTTTGTGTGTGTAAAATGAACTTTAAATTAGTTAATTAAATGTATTAAGTGTTGCCTCTCTCTGATTTCACCTATCTTGAAGTGTGTACATTTGGAACAGGTTTATGTACTTGTGACACATCAAGCCATGTTTGCATGAAATATACTCAGGCATTGAAAGCTGTTAAATACCCAAGAAACACATTTGGTCTCACCTTGAACTTCTGTTTGCGGTTATTCAGCTGCATGTAAAGGCGATGAGGCCCGTTCCAGTTCCCGTAGACGATGTCTGTCTTGCCGTCACGGTTGAAGTCTGCCAGAGCAACCCCTCTGCCATGCTGCATGGGGTCCTCCACACCTACAGGTATTTGGCAATGCATCAAACAATCAAGCCTTTCTTTTGTATTGTTTTTGCAGGATATGTCTAGAATTAAGACTATGATCTGTTTAGTGTCTGCACAAGTTTCTCTTACCAGCCTGCTGCGCCACATCAGTAAATGTTCCATCTCCATTGTTCTTGAACAGGAAGTTGGGACCGTACTCGTTGTCACAAAACACATCGGACAGAGATTGACTGACAATGGGCCCCACCACTACACCTCGCCCCCCTGCACACACAGAGACAAGGCTCAACGGTAAGAACATGAGTGAATCAAAAAGAATGTGAGCGGACTTCTTCTTTTTACAGAAAAAATGAAGCAGTATGGGTGAGAAAACAGAGAGAACAGAGGGAGAGGGATCAACGCCATAACAAAACTGAACGGCGAGAGATCATTACTGCCTTTCCAGGCCATTTCCTCTAAGCAGGGCGGTTCTTTCTGCTGACACAGATACTGACTCTGATGGGCTACAAACACAAGTCGAGAATCTTTTGTGTTAACCAAAAGCTAACAGTAATTTTCTTTTCTTGACTGTTTAATACACTCTCAATATCACCCCTGTATTTTTCAATGACATTCTATAAAGTGAAGTGTCTCATCTGAAACTAGCAGAGTCTAATTACGGAGTTGAAAGGGCTTTGATTGCCCTTCCAGTATGCAGAGTCAGTGCTCTGCATCAAGACTTGCTCCTGATTTACTGGCCCGCTCCATCAGCCCAGACAAATATCACTCGCCCCCTATGGCCATAAACCACTAATGTCTCTCCAGAGATATGTAACCATTAGATATACAACTTCACTGCCTGTCCCTCCGCTCTGATTAACGGCAGTTTGATGACAAAGCCATCCACCGTACATCATTCCCAGCGATTCTGGGCCGGCTCTCCCTGCCCCTCTGGTGGCTCGGATGACATCCTGCATGCTAAAAGATCCATTGAGGATGAAGATTGATTCTGTTATGCTCAAATGCAAAGTCGTGTCCCATTTCCAAAATTTACTTGAACATCAGCGTCAAGGACTTTTCAATGGTTCAAACAAAGTGTTATGGAGAAATCCTTCATTTTGGCATTTATTGTTCTCCTCTTCTATATCAAAACAGGTATCCATCACAGGGTTAAGTGAAGTGTTGATCCAGCTGAGGTGCAGTGATGAATTGTAGTCCTGCTGAATATTTCAAGGTCATCCATTCAGTTTTAAAGGCATTTGAATGGCAGTTAATGTCTTTATTTTTGCTTTTGCAGCAAGGCAGCTTAAAATAAAACAACAACAACAGATTCAATCTTTGAAACAATAGCACATTCAAATGCTAAATACATTGCACACAATAAAAAGACAACAAATGGCCGATGAAATAAAAACTGCAGCATATCACATAGGCTTTGGTGAGGTGTGAAAGGCAGGTCATGGTATATGTATATATGGACATGGGAAAAAATGAAACTTAATTATTCAGAAACATATATCAACTTTAAAGAGACAATGATTTAAAAGTGTCATGGTAGATCTGGCTGCTTAGGTTATCTTTCCTACAGGGAAAGCTGTTTCTCACCAGGGACTTTACTGGCCAACTAAATCACCTTATAAACCAATCAGTGGGAGGATCAGGAGTGATACTTGGCCCAAACTGTAAAAATATATCACCAGTAACTTCCTGTCAACCTCAAAAACATGTAATGCTGCAGAACATTCGGTCTCTGTTTCCCTTTATGGGATGCACAGTAAACCTTCGATCTTACTGACTGCACATAACACTCACTGTGCTGTAGTGACGTCCACATACTTTTACTCACACCTTCAAAAGTCTGGGGGAACTACGTCAGGCTGTGATAGATGCTATATCTGGGCCCTTGAGCTGTTCTGATGTATGTGCGTATCGCCCTTCGCCTTTGCTTCCCTGTGACTTTGACTGGAGTAAACAGCTGACAGGGCCAAAAGAGCCCACTAACACTCTCCTTCTTCACTCAAACTTACACTAATCATGTTCTCTTTCATCTCTTGCTTGTTCTTTTTTTTTACTCACATGGCACCTCTCCAGCTCTCGCTTACTCGACTCCTGTCCTGCACTGAAGTCCTATATTTCAGAATCCATGGCTACGACAATGCTTTCCGTGATATCTGTGTAAATCAGACTGAAGGCCCAGCATTGGATGAGGGTGCACACACACACAAACACACACACAAACACACACACACACAAAAACACACACATACACAAAAACACACACACACACACACAAACACACACACATATATCTACCAGTAAATTTGTTGACACCGGCCTCCTCTGCCACGTTGGACAGGGCAATGACGCCCTGTGAAAGATCACTCGCTGCCTCGTCCATTTCAATGAGAGCATGAGGGCCCACGTTGCCACTGGCATAGTTGGCGATGTAGATGGCATAACGCCCTGAACCCTGGGTGGAAACAATAAATATGGTTACCATTTATTAATATACTTTACTTATTTTTTTATATATATACTCAGCATAACGATGAACCAGAAATGTGTAGCTAAAGGTGAGTTGATAATCAATTTTATTGATGGCTATTTAAACAATTGAACATCACCATCTCTTTTCTGAAACTATTTCTTGGTTTCTCCCGATAAATCAGATTTCAGTGTCGACAAGTTTTATTATAAATCATTTGTTCACAGTAACAAGGACACTGTTTCTTTAAATACACATTGCTGCTTGTTTTCTCATTGTCTAAAAAGACCAAACCCATAAAACCTGTTAGTCCATCTCTGAATGCTTTCCAACTTCTTAGACTTGTCTTTGGTGCTCTAGCCTGTTTGTTGAATACATTTTGACAACACGTATTTATTATTTTCCTATCTTGGTGAATAACATGCAGTTTCACCTTTTCCCAATGAAGCCTTTTCTTGCCTCTTTATCTTCCTTTACCCTGTTTCCTACCCTCTACACCAGCATACTTGTCAACCCTCCCGATTTTCGCGGGAGACTCCCGATTTCATTGCCCTCTCCCGGTTTCCTCCCGGG
>NW_011357368.1:179525-182187 GCF_000735185.1 Notothenia coriiceps
TCCCTTCTCCTTCATGTCTCTTCTACATCAACATGTGTCACTTTATGATGTCATCACGATGTTTTGTCTTGTGTAACCATTAGCCAATCAGCAACCAAGGTAACCCCCCCCCCCCCCCCACCTTATCACCTGAATCTCCTCCTAGAGCACCATTGTGTTCTTTGTAACCAAATCTCTCTCAGAGGGGCGTGGGGAGGGGCTCCTTATTTTCATCTAAAGTAACAGACAGAGAATCAGCACTTTTGAAACAGGGCTGAAACAGAGGGGATTATGGGTAATGCTACAATGATCTGTTTGGTGTTTGGAGCCAAACCCTTCAGAGACATCTTCTGGATATATCTGAGACCTGTAATATATTGATGAAAATCAGTATAATAGGGGACCTTTAAATCATATCCAATAGTATAGTGCTAATAATATAAGTGAATCCTTTTCTTCACATGGAGCTGTGCAGAAATACCCAATTATAATTAACTCCTTAAGTTAGTTGTACTGTAAAGATTGACGTTTTTTTCTGAAGAAACATGTTTTCTCTCCTCTCCTTCAGGTGCTTCGCAGACCCGTTGAGGAAACTCTTCGGTGTGGAGGAACGGGTTCGGATTCGAGTCGTTCCCATCCCGAAGCTGGAAACCTTTTACACACAGAACACCCGGTTACCTTCACAAGTTAGTATTGATGTTCTGGTTTCACTGTATTTTGGAGTGAAATTCCTAGTCAGTAGGGGCTTGGACTTTGAGCCGTAGGGTCACCGGTTCAAGTCCCCGACCAGACCTAAATATGGAGTGTGGACTGCTACTTGGCGAGGTCCCAGTTCACCTCCTGCCCTGCCGTGGTGCCCTTGAGCAAAGCACCGGACACCCCCATTCCCCCCTCACTCCCATTGCTCTCCGGGCGCTGTACAATAGCTGCGCTCCTGGTACTAGACTCCTGGAACTAGGATGGGTTAAAGGAGAGAACACATGTCACTGTGTGCTCTGCATGTGAGACCATTAAAGAGTTTTTCATCCCTCCCATTCTATTCTATTCTATTCTTTGTTTTGCTCTCGGTTGTCAAACAGGCTGTCCTAGCTTAAAAATAACTGTAATCCCTAATTTTATCTAAAGTTTATTCCAAAAAAAACTTGCATAACACATTTACTCATATCTCCTCTTTTGTGTCTTTCAATTTGCAAAGTAACCTCTTTAATTGTGCATTTGGCACCGAATCACCTCAAACATAGTCCTAAATGATGGAATAAAGTCATAGCATTTTATGATCTTTTAATCCTTTTTTAACCAAATGTATTTACTAAACACTGATAGACAACAGTGGTTATATTTTAACTTCTTGTCCAAAATGATGTCCCCTGCTGTATGTCTCTGTCGAGAGCATGCATCTCACTATGAGCCTCACTGTCATTATGCGTCATACTTGTCAACCCTCCCGATTTTTGCGGGAGACTCCCGATTTCATTGCCCTCTCCCGGTTTCCTCCCGGGGTCATATTTCTCCCGAAATTTTGAAATGCTCCCGATTTCTGAGGTCTCAAGGTTGGCAAGTATGTACACCAGGGGTCTCCAACACATAGATCGCGAGCTACCGGTAGCTTGCAAGCCCTCAATAAGTAGCTCGCCAAGCAAATCCAAAATGTAAAAAATACACCAAAAAAAACAAAGGAAATATAATTAAAAAGATCTACCCTTTGCATAAACGAAAACTCAATCATAGCGAACTCTATCTACTTACTACAACTCTACATCCATCTAACACCCTTCCTCCCCCCACAATGAATATCGACCAATCACGTTCTTGCTTGATTTGCACGACCAGCGTTGCAGTCGGGAAGAAAAGCAATGTGGAGCGGCACCTCACCACTTCATAAGGAGTTTGACCGTGATTTTCCTTCTGGCAGAATCTACACAACAAATCAGCCCCATTGAACACAGCCTAGTCGTGCCAGCCTATACAGCACACGAGGGGCAGAGTTGTACTGTGTTACACTTTTCGAAATCCTGTTTGTGTCCCCCCACTTTACAAATAGGTCTATGTTTATTATTATTTTTTAACGCAAGCCGTCATCGCCATGGAGGAGCACACAGCCTCTGTGATCGAGCGAGACAGAGAGAGAGAACGAGAGAGCTAGCGAGAGTACACCTTTATCTATTTAATATAGTTGTAAAAAATAAAGTAAGAAATCCTTCCGATGTGTACTATAGGACAGTAAAAAAAAAAAAAAGTTTAAAAGGGGAGTGATTAGTAAAATATGCATAAATAAAAAGAAAGAATGCTAACTAGGTAACATAAGATAAGAATAAGCAAGTTTAAATGATTTGTTATTGGTTGTGATCATATTCTAAAGATGTTTGGATTATTGAAAAGTATACAGCTCCCTTTCATGAGTGTTGAGAGCTGTATCCATACATTCATTTTGTGCTCAAAGTGCACCAGATTGATGCATTTAACTTCAACATTTAAAAATAAATCTCCCGGGTGTGCATGCCCCCGGACCCCCTAGAGGATGTGAGGTCCCCCTCCAAATAAAGCAGGTTAAAATAATTAAATTGCATACATTTTCTTTTAGTAAACACTGAAAACGGGTCCCACAAACCCATACAGCACACAAAGGTTAAAGGTAAGCATATAATAATGTTAAAATGTGCTAAATATATACACTGCAAAAAAC
>NW_011357368.1:182194-216287 GCF_000735185.1 Notothenia coriiceps
CCCCAATTTTGCATTTTGAAATGCTCCCGATTTCTGAGGTTTAAAGGTTGGCAAGTATGTTATGCGTGTGTTTGCTTCTCTACTCGAGGGAATGAATAGCCAGTTGTGGGCTAACGCTGAATGAGGATCAGTTAACAAAAGAAGAGAGATTTACCTCATGCTGAGTGAAGGTCAAATGATTAGTCATGATGCAGTGTGCGAAAATGTGACTTCCTTGTAACGCCTCCATTATCAGTGTGCTGTATGTCCTCATCTCTTATCACTATCCCTCTTTGTTGTTAGGCATCAAAAAACACAACAGCATTTCCTAACTGTAGGATTGCAATCATTTCATTATGCAGAAAAAGTCTCCTTTGGATAATGTATCTTGATTGATTTGGACATTTAAGGAAGGGACATGATGTGTCATACCAGATGGAAAAGCCTCGCCCTGTTCTGTGCTCTTTGTCATGTGTGTTTGCCATGACTTATTTGGACACGGTCTATTTCCCTGCGGTGTGGTCTAGTAGCAGCCGCACCCATCTGATGTTGTTTTGACATGTAAATACGAGGACATAGGGAATGCAGACAAAGTACATAGTACACTTATTTTGAAAGTAAGATGAAGGCGGCTGTGGCTCAGTGGATAGAGTGCTGGACTTTAAATCAGGGGATAGCAAGTTCGAGTCCCACTGCATGTCGTTGTGTCCCTGGGCAAGACACTTCACCCCAAATTGCTCCTGTGGGGATTTCCCAAAGTACTGAATTGTGTAAGCCGCTTTGGATAAAAGCGTCTAACAAATGTCATGTAATGTAATTTGCAAAACACAGTCAAGGGATAATGTTTCACTGAAGAGGCAACCTGAAAAGTGAAGCCAAAGTGGAAGTGCTTTAAACGTGCATTCTCTCTAACATCCAGCAGGGGGCGACAAAAAGAAGTCTGATTTGAATAGAAGTCTATATGAGACAATCCCTTGGGTTCTCACTTGATTTATTACCTCAGGAAACATTTTCTGATGAGGTTTTGGTCTCAATCTCTAGTTTTGAGTCTTTTCAAAACAGCATGATGTTCCTTCTGCAAAGTATGCTTCTTAATTTAGAGTAAAATAGGCGATTAGGCAGCATGTGCTTAATGGCGGGGCAACTTTATGATTTACAGGTCGCTAACACATGTTGTTGTTTATGTCTTTATTTTTCAGTGTTTAGTTGTATTTGTGTAAATTCTGATTGTAGAAAAAGCAGATGCCAAAAACCAAGATGGTGGAGACCAAAATGCAAAATAGCAGGATTCAAAACCATTATCCTTAACTGACATAATGGTTAAAGTGGAGCTAAATATACGGTCTATGGTTGCACATGCAGTAAAGTTGGTTTCAATTAACGTCCTTCGATACAACACAGCTGCACTACAACCCTGAGATGCAGAAAGAGACAGCACGGTGTAATCTTGTTAAAGGCTTGTGAGTGCAGAAGTTATGATTGGATTCATCCCATGTATCACTGTGGGATTCCTCCTTTTTGACAGGTACAATATGCAGATGTATGATATCCATCTTCCTGTAATAAAATAGTAACACGGCTGTCAGCGTGGAGCTCAGGCTGGTCATATTTCACATGTGAAATATATCATACGAGAAAATAGAACAGCAGTCAGCATTTAAAATGTCTGCCGTTGTGCAACATTAAAGTCTAACAGTGTATACGTGCATCCAAACTGTGTGTAAGTATCAGAGATGGCAAAAGTACACACATCCTTTACTCAAGTAGAAGTACAGATACTCGTGTTTAAAATACTCTGGTAAACTTAGAAGTACTGACTAAACTTCTTCACTCAAGTCAAAGTAAAGAGGCTTTGAAATAAAAAAGTAAAAAGTACCCATAACTAGCAGCTGTTTTAAAGAGTACCTGACCTCCCTTTATATTAATAGAACAATAATGTCTTTGTTAGCTAATGAATGTTTCCATGCTGAACAACGGCAACATGACAACGTTTTCATTGGACCCTCTTCTTTAGAGAAGACCAGGAAATGATGGATACACGGATCGTGTTCAAATCAATAGGCACGCAATGACTCTAAATAATAATGATCACGCCACCAAACACACATTCAAACTAAAGGAACCAGCCTGTTTGGAAAATGNTTAGCGGTGGTGACGTGAAGTCATGTGACCGTGCTGTAGTTCCTTTATAAACGTTAGCTTGTTACTTCAGAAATCATCACGTGGTGTTAATGTGTGGAGATTATCCTGCTGAACTAAACGTGTAAAAATCATAAACGTTTGTTTGACACAGAGATTATTTTCTGCTATAATCCAAAATCAAATGGAGGAATCCCATTGGACCAGGAGATGCTGCCTTCAGGGACCAACACAGGAATACGTCATCCCTGCACCTCTCATTAGCATGCCTCCAATATCAAGTAAACCTGCTCGCTTTCTCAAGGATTTTGTCCAACCCTCACATTGTAAACCCTTTTTTTTGGATTATAATTATTAATAACACAACAAAGTCTGTCACAGAGTGGACGGCTAAATCTGGCAACATGGCACCAGGGTGAGTAGGATTAGATGGATTTGGACCTGGCAACCGGCCCTAGTTGGTTAATTGGCTGCAGACAGCGCTCTGCCTCGGGGACGGCCAGTCATCTGCCAAGGCCATATTGTTGGTATGTGTGTGTGTGTGTGTGTGTGTGTGTGTGTGTGTGTGTGTGTGTGTGTGTGTGTGTGTGTGTGTGTGTGTGTGTGTGTCCAAGCAACATGGCGTCTGTTATTGGTCAGTCTGTTGTCTTTAGTCAAGGACAAGATGGACGGAAGGAATGTGATATGTGAGAGGACAGTGTGTGTGTGTGTGTGTGTGTGTGTGTGTGTGTGTGTGTGTGTGTGTGTGTGTGTGTGTGTGTGTGTGTGGACAACACTCCAATAAGCAGCAAATACCCAGACAGTCACACAGAATCAATTCCTTTTTTTTGTTTTCTCGTCAGAACTTCTGAAATCAATCTTCATGGAATAACCCTATGTTTCTAAATAGCTTGTGTCTTACTGTTAATTCAAATGTTATTCATGATGCAATTTAGACCTCAAAGTCTGTTTAAATCTGAGGTCTCTGCACTATTTTCTTCTGTTGTCCAGACTTGCTGATGCTGCTTATTGAAGCCGATCCACAACAACACAAATCAATAATAATGAAACCTGCATTAATAAGCATAACAAATCATAACCCTGTTTAACATACAATACACTGCCTGAATAACCAAATCAGATCAATCCCACACACATATTCAAATAAAACACATCCCTCCAATAAGGTGCAATTCATAGTTTACAAGCAGAAGTGTTTTCTGCATTTCATTTCATGCAACTCAAATAAAAAGCTTTGAAAAACAGACGATGTATTTTCCTTTTTTGACATCTTGGTCTGTTTGGAGGACAAATAAACAGTGAGGACATCAGTGATATAAGCGTGAACCCAGCACCGTCAGACATTAAATGGACGTTTTATTTTTCTGCAGGGGTCGGAGCTCCGGCCAAATCCGGTTCTGAGCGGCTGAGCAACGATAAAAAAAATGTTTTGGGTTGCACAATGGCGAGCCTTTATAGCGAGGACACAAACGAGCGATACAGTAGTCTGACTGTTTCACGGCTACTATCCCACCACACACACACAGAGGCTGTACTGTGTGTGTGTGTGTGTGTGTGTGTGTGTGTGTGTGTGTGTGTGTGTGTGTGTGTGTGTGTGTGTGTGTGTGTGTTTGCCTGTTATCTGCATATTCAAAGCCATGTGTGGGAAAATGAACAAAACCCTCATGGGAAAAATATTCAAATATTCAAATAAAACTTCTCGTAAATCAAGTTGTGTTTACATGTTGTTAAAGTCACATGATGTCAGTAAACACAACACTTACAAACAAACATGGAAACCAAGGAGGTAAAAAAGATCCGTGAGGTGGAGTCTATTCTACTGGTAGAGTGGGACAGTGCTGAGCTCACACACACTTCATCCACACACACACACACACACACACACGCACACACACACACACACACACACACACACACACACACACACACACACACACACACACACACACTTCATCCACACACTGACACACACACACACACACACACACACACACACACACACACCGCCTTAAAAAGACATTAAATATCAAGCTGCCAAGTGGATAAAGTTACCCCCCCAATAAAAGAACGTTAAATAGAAAAACAGAGGAACCAGATTTAAAAAAAAAAAATTCTCTCTGTTCCCACAAAAAAAAACTAAAAGTACAGAAACAGATTGACTTCACAAAAGTGCAAGACAAAAAGAAAACGGTCGAGACGATAAATGTGGGAATCTCCTGTTCCTGATTGTGGGGAATTTAACTTCCTCTGGAGGCTCTCTCTCTCTCTCTCTCTCTCTCCCTCTCTCTCTCTCTCGCTCTCTCTCTCTCAGGTTAAGGTCAACCCTCTAATTGACGCCATGTTTCTCAGGACTGCAGGTAGGGTTACACAGCGGACCACACACACAGGGGGGGGGGGCAACTAAGTGCATTTACTCAAGTTCTGTTCTTAAGTACACTTTTGAGGAACCTTGCCCAATTATTTCCATCTTATTCTACTGTCTAGTATATTTTGGAGGCCACTTTTTTAATAATTACTCATCAAAATCAGATTTGTGCACACAATACTTAAGACTTTATTTTTAAATGTGATGATTTATCATGGATTAAACCTTCCAACATTGTATTTAAGTAACTATACCATACGTGGGTTGACAGAAAATGAATTGGCTTCTTAAATAAGAAGATCTGAAATAATTTTAAATGTTTTATCAATTATTGAGTTTTTTTACTCTTAATACTTTAAGTACCTTTTCCTTCAATACTTTTACTTAAGTGCCATTTTTTTTTTGTTGCAGTACTTTTACTGGAAATTGAGTATTTCTAGAGTGTAGTATTAGTACTTTTACTCAAATAAAGAATACTTGTTCCACCACTGCACCCACAACATAAGGAACAAACAGTACAAGGAATAGTTAGTGGACGCCTGAGATGCAGCCTCCATTCATGTCAATCTGCTACGCTTTGGGAACGGCTTGATGTGAGATATTGAGTCTAACGTTCTCTCCATGTCTTGCGGTCGGTGGTCTCTGCAGGCCAGTTTCAAGCTTACACACTTTAAACTATTTCTTTCTGGGTCTTTCTTTAGCCACAGGGGCATCGTCAGGCTGAAACAGGAAAAGGCCTTCCCCAAACCTTTGCCGCAAAGCACTCTGTAAGTCCTTGAAGACATGTGTTCGAGATCAACGTCTTCCTATGAATGATGCACTATTTTCTGCCAAAGTCGAGTTATTTCACATCTTTTTCTGTGTTCGCTCCCGCTGGTTTGAAATGGGAAAAAGATCCTCTGATAACAGTTGGTGGGAGTTTGCAACGCTGTCAGTCAAATCTGATGAAACCACAACCACACAGTTCTGATGAAGCAGATCAGGAGCTGTTGAGTGTCAAAGGGAAGCTTGTGTTCGCTCTGGAGATGACAATATTGATACCAAATGCAGTTTAGCAAAAAGTACAGCTTCTCTACAACTCAACGGGTTTTCATTAACGTATTGTCATGATCATTTCAACGTTTTGCACCAGAAAGGCTGTGTGGAAACAGCAGGATTAGATAAAGTTTGCTTTGGTTTTCACGCTCAAAGTGGCTATACCTACGGCGAAAAACAGAGAAAACGCATTGGTGGAAAAAGTTCGTAATAGGCCAACATTTAGGCGACATTTTAAAGGTTTTCTTAAAAATTCCTTGACATTGAATGACTTGAATGGATATATGGTAGGTTGTGTCAAGTAGCAGCAACTTCCACAATGTTAAAGCATGACACTAAACTCTTAACAAATTAGGGATGTCCCGATCACCTTTTTTTGCTCCCGATCCGATTCCGATCATTTGATTTTGACAATTTGCCGATACCGATTTTTCCCGATCCGATCTTTATGCAATGCATTAAGAGAAAAAAAAGCATTCAAGTTGTCCCTTAAGGTTATTTTTTTATTTAAATTGGATATTCTATCCAACATGGATATAGCTTCTTTCTTTCACAGCAGCATTGGATCAGTTCAGTTGTGCAGCATTGGATCAAAACAAAATAAAGCTTTCAGTACTCGTTAGCACTACTGCTCAATTAGACCTGCGCCCCAACTCTGTGCCAGAATTGAGAGAAATAAGAAGACCAGCGTTATGAAAACCAGCCCAAAGAAGCAACCATACATGATATGTTCTGTAAATTTGAAACAAAATAAGCCTCAAGGATGACTTTAAAGATTGAACATGGGTCCCATTTTTGTTTTGTAACAATTAATAAAAAGTATTTAAAATTTTTTTTTTTAAAAAATCCCCGATCCCCCGATTTTTTTCTCCCGATTCCGATCTTTTGAAAATTCACGTGACTCGGCTTCCGATCCCGCGATCACGTGATCGGATCGGGACATCTCTATACAAATAGTAACCTCAAAATCCTCTCCCTGATGGTTCCCTGTCCAGTGACATTACACGCTATAGTAATTTCCAGTAAGTCTAAAGAGGCTTCAAAAACAACTTGATATAAACATTAACCGGAATCCAGCAACCTTCTGGGGCAATTCCAAATTCACCACGCTGAGAGGAAATCAGATTTTCGACAGTGTCAATCTAAAATGTTCTCACTCAGAATCTAAACCACTGAAGTTTATATTATTTTTAAACCAAAGAGCCTAATCAACAATATAAAGTCTCTCTGAAACTGCACAGAATGCTGCGCCAGGGTGTCCACATACTCTTTGCCATATAGTGTCATTTCACACATAACAAAAACGCATTCCCTACTCAGTGGCTTTGCACGGACGACTTTTCTCTCCAAATCCAGCGTCCTCTGTCTCTGCAGCCCGCTCTGATCTTGTCTATTTATTCTTCTGCACCGTGTTCACAACTATTGGACTCGTAGACCTGACCCGAAGCCAACAATCTGTCGAGTCCTGACCCTGCCAAACACACTCCTATCTCGCCAGAAAAAGCCTGAACAGTTTTACATAGAGTTCCCCCAGTCCACCTTACATATGTTTTTCAACGATTTCGTATACGCCAACACCTCGCCTCTAACTGCTTGCGAATGTGAGTCCCGTCANATTTGTACAGCATTTTAGTAGGATATTAGTATTTTAAAGTGTCAACAATATAATAATCAGACCCTGCAATAGAATAAATAAAGTTTCACTTTAGTTTTTCAAGTAACTCAACTCTAACTCACTAACTCACTCACTCACTCAGCACCATCAAGGTTATCTTTTAGGAATATGAGCATGTCCACATTTCCAGGTAGAAGCTGGGATATTTGGTCGTTTTCCCTGCTGTGGAAAAAACTGGCCCTGATGTTGCTGGGACAGAGATATATGCTTTGGCCATGGGTGACAGCAGTGGGTAAAACTGTGCATTTTCTCTCCACCACTTCAAAAACAATACCGTTTTTGCCAAGAAGGTGACGCTTATTGACAGGGCGAGATATAAATATACTGTTGGTACTTGTCAATGTCTCTAGGTATGTATATGTAGCCCTGTAAATACGATGTCCTTGTGTGTTATCTGTTGTTTTATGTTCATGTTGTAACCTACTTGCTGCCATGTTGGACAGGTCTTCTTTGAAAATCTGGTTGAATAAAGGTTTGAAAAAAAAAATTATTTAAATTTTTTATTTTAAATCGCGATAGATTTTGTCAGTCTCACAACGGTATTGAGACATTTATTTTCCGCGATATTCGATATATCGTTACATCCCTAGTAAACACTGAAAATGGGTCCCACAGACCCAAACAGCACACAAAGGTTAAAGGTAAGCATATAATAATGTTAAAATGTGCTAAATATATACACTGCAAAAAACAAAAAAAGAGGAGTAAAAGCAGCTCACGACTTGTTTTATTTTTTGAAAGTAGCTCTCATCCTAAAAAAGGTTGGAGACCCCTGCTCTACACCCTTCCTCTCAGCCCCTCTCCCTGCTCCCTCCTTTGGAGATTAATTTCACACTCCATTATCAGTCAGAGTCCCTGCAGACACAAACTCACAGACGGAACCACACTAATAGACTACACACTGGATTCCAATGAGCTTTCCCACCAGGCCTAACATATTTCAATCAATACAAACACATGCACATATGCATACACACACCATACACGCAATTTCACCATTTGTGTTACCACTACTATATTTTTACAAGACAAGAAAAGTAAATGAGTCTAGTTGATGTAAATGTCATGAAGCGTTACACATAATGGCTTGCTGAGGTGGGAGGAGGGGTTGCAGTTAGACATACACACACACCAAATGAGAATGAACTACAATAAAAGACCTGAAGGCCACTGGCAGTTACTTAACAAACTTAAAAGTCAACGATTTTTCAATAAGTCTCTACCCAAGGCTAATTTCTGTCACTGGAATTGGCTTTGTGAATAGTGTGACATGCATGCCTGGAAAGCGCATGCTGGTGCGTGGAGGTATAAGGGGTTTAATGCCCTTTAAATCAGTCTTTACAGCTATCACTGAAAAGCCTGAAAGATCTACCACCACTAATGTAGCATTTTCTTTTTTGTGTTTTTAAGTGCTTTTTATCAATTGTGTTTGAACTACTTTGGCTTTCACAATCCACCTGTTTCTAAAAGCTCCATTCAGCCTGTCAGTGCAAAGTGAGCCGATCCATCCGTTCAATGCGAGATACTTCAATATGTCACCTTCATCAGTTTGTATAAGACTAATGATGGGACTTCACTTTCAAGGAGACTGGGAGGGATGAAACGGCCGGGTGACTAACTATCTCTCTTTTTTTTCTAAATGATAACACTTTATTCATGAGTAAACAAGAACAAACACATTAGCTACCTAGCCAACTAAACAGCATGCCTTGGTTTTGGCCTTCTGCCGTCGTTCCAAATCTGGTTTTATAAAACTTGTTTAGCAATAGGAACATGTATTCTCTCTCTCCATCTGTCTGCTGGTACTAGCATGGAAGAAAACACATCAGGGTTTTGGCTTCCTCTAAAAGCATTATGCCATTAAATGCAGATATCTTTCCAATCGGTTTGGCAGCTGCACAACCTATCAGTGTTCAGTGAGATGGGACAGTGGTTAAAAAAAATCTATTGTAATCCCTACTGTCCTCTTCCAGCTATCACTTTCTTTATCCCTTCCCCTGATTAGAAGTGAGAACTGCATGCGTGTGTGTGAGATAAGAGACAAAGAGAAAGTATAAGCGTGTCAGAAAGAGAAAAAAAAGGGAGTAAAGGAGGTGGAAAGCGGCAAGAAAACAATGGGAAAGGGTCTGAGAGAGAGAAAAGGCTACAGGCAGAAAGCAGTAGTGTGCAGTCATCACTCCTCCCCTCGTACGATGTTCTATAAAACAAACGAGCCCTGGCTTCTGTAATTACACTGGTGCGATGGACAGAAGAGAGAAAATGGCACACCATTTCCCCAAATGAACTGTCATAGCACATGCTGAGAAGGGCGGCGTAGGCAGGGCATGAGTTATCACTGGTAAACAAACAGAAGCACCCATGCATGTACACAGAAGACACTCTGGGGAGTTTGTATGTGTGTGTATCTGCATATGCTCTACTTTGTGTGTTTTTGTGTGTGTAATACCTTCCTGTCCACACAGGCCACTGAGCGCCCAGCCATACGGTTGGCCACATCTCTGTGTTCGTTGATGTCATCGTTCAGCAGATCCTCAAAGCGTCCATTGCGGAACTTAAACAGCTTGTCAGAATATGTTGCTCGACCTTGTTGCAGAAAGAAGAAGAGTTCATGAGAGTCAAAGATTGCTCAGAGAGTTAAGAAGTGTTATGAACTGAATAACTTGTTCCATCTGAAAGTGACCTCTTCAATTTTTATAAAAATCTGAGTATAGTTTTGGCAGTGTGCGCTCCGTAGCTCTCAGATTGATTAATAGCAGCACAAAGCTTATCTGTTAACTGATGAAGACTCAGATGAGATAAGCTGCATACTGATTCTCCTGCTTTGTCTCTGTTCAGGAGAAAAGGCACACCCTTGTGAAAGTGTATCCTTGTGTATAAAAAGCAGGTACTGTACCAGAGAATGCATTATTGGTGTTTAGCACATAAATCTCCTCCCGACCATCTCCATCGATGTCACACGCCGTCACTCCGATGGCGTTGCCTTGGCGGTCTCTCAGGGCGTAGAATGGGGAGCTACGGTTGTCGACAGCGATGTTGACAAGCCTTTTCTTCTGCTTGTCGTACTTTAGCACCAGGTTCGGGCCGTTGAAGCTGTCAACGGGCACCAGAGGCATGGCTGTTACATGTTCATTACATGAGACTGTCAGCAGTAATTGTCAAGCCTAAATCAAGGACTTCATTTTTTTCCCTGGTATTTATTATAGTGAGTAATTGCATGTATGTTGCCTAAAATACCTAAAAACATGTTTATATTTCTTCATTTGTAAGATTTGCTTGCTCAAGAATATGCTTGTGCAGAAATGTGTTGAAAATTAGGGATTAGAAAATCCTTATACTGCATGTGGAACAATCGGTATTTTTACAATTTGCAGGGCTATAACCTGAATTTGATAACTAAATAACTGAGCTTGCAATCACAATTAAATTTGTTTAGATGTTTAGGTTTAAAAGAAAACCTGTACTTTCTTCGTCTATTATATATATAATCCATCCATTGTGTTTGAAAAATAATAGTTTAGTATAGGGATGCATTTGTAACATTTCTTTAAGTGCTTTTAAGTGCTGAATAGCAGGGTCATATAAACTAAAACACTCTGTCCTAAGATTCTTTTATTCCCTAATGAAATTACATCCTCCATGACGTTTTATGATTCTTTCCTGCCCAAAAATACCTGCTGAATAGGGTGTCTTGCATAAATGACATTTATTAAACAGGGTCAATTTAGTCCATCTATATTCTGTTAAGCATTGGGAAATTCATTGCTGCTTCACTGAATAGTGGGAGGCTTGCCAAACTGTTCCCATCAATGGCACTCTGTCCAATCACATCCATTTCTATCAGCAGAGTGAGCCTTAGGGCCTACCATCTCTCGTCTTTCATACTTTGCCTTTGTCTTCAACCTTTAACTTGAACATGACAGTGTACTTTTCTTTTAGCCTCTGATTTGGAGTAAGATAAAGCTTGAAAAAAACTAACTTTGAGTAAGAACAACCTGTATTACACAACCGCCCCAGCCTTTCTCACCCAGCTACAAAAATCTCCAGGTCTCCGTCCCCGTCCACATCGGTGACGGCCACGCCATAGTTGAGCTGGGTGGGGTTGTTGTCATAGTCGGGAGGGAGGACGGTCTTGGTTATAGCTGAGAACATGGGCTCTGATCGCTGAGCCGAGGAGATGGAAGGCAGGAACAAAACCAGCCACAACAACATCCTCACCTGAAGGGAAAAAACAGTGTTTGCAATAGAAAGGTAGAAGGGCATCCATCAGGCTGCTTAAAAAACCTCTGCCACTTATACTCAAATCTATACTTATTACTCAATGAGCAAAAGTGGAGAAATAATGTGTCTAAAATACAAGGTAGAACACCGCTGCTGTACACTGGAGAAAAACACACACCCGCATGACCATCACAATTCCTATGCAGGAAATTCACACACAACACTTTTCTTTTGAACTACTGCATACTTTTGTCTTGGCAGATGAGGCAAATGAGAATAAAAGTCATACACTTGCAAACTGCAACACATGCCCTTGTTGCCTATTCTCTAGATCCATCGCGAGGCAAACATCGACGGATCATTGGCAGAGCTTGCTCCTGTACTCAGGCATAAAGATGAAGATATACCACCGCAATCAGCAGTGTTCTGCAGGGTTAGATCTGAACAACCCATCACAGGCAGACGGGCTGAGGAATTACAGGACAGAAAATCCATACATGGAGCAGGGCATTAGCCAGAGGCCAAGTGAACATAGAGGAAACCAATATGACCTGATATAACAGACCTGAGGTGCTGTTTCCTCAGAGACAGTGACCAACGCTGCATTAGAAAAGCTTTTTTGGGGATAAAAGGCTTTCTGATGTAAAGGTGTCCTTTTAGTGGTCAGAAGATAAAAGGTGAACATAGAGGAATCGATCCAATCGACCTCCGAAGTGCAGGCAGGTAGTAGTGGGCTTTCTGAAAACTGAAAAGAGAGAAGAAGAAACCGCACTGAGGGGAAAAAAGAAAGAGAAAGGTCACCTCATTAAGGCTTAAATAAAATGCTCATCATCAACAGCACTGCAAGACTAAACACACACACACCCACACACATGCACTGAATGGCGTTTACAAGCTGACAACTTGATTTGCTCTGCCTGTGGATTTATGGAGGCAGCTCTATTCATAGAGCTCATTCCATCTGTAATGTCATTGGGCCATTCCCATCTCTGCTTGCATACTGCTTCAGAGTCTCCCTTTTTTTCTCCAAGTGTCCAGGTGATGTATGGCTCTTTAACATCTCCCTCAACAATTCAATTTAAGATAAAAACCGCATTGCCGTTTGAGTTATACTCTCAAAGGCACGTCGGCAGGGAGAGGAAGCACCTTCGCTGACACCTGCAGAAATATGGCCCCGGCTAATGCTAGCTCTGCTGGCAGGCAGCACAGTGATAACGCTGGCTTGGAAGCTGGTAGCGATGTAGACTGTGGCTGTTAGCAACAAGGGTTAATTAACAACACCGGGAGCTCGAGATGAGGTAGTTTCTCCCCATTAGAGCAGGATGTAATGACAAATGGGCTAAGCCAGTCCAGACTACAGAAAGCAGCTTTAGAGACTTCCTCATATACTCCATGTTAGATAGTGTCAGCAAGCTATTAATTCAAAGGGGAGGAAAAGAACAAAAAATAAATAAAAGTGTGGGGGGAATGGGTATACTCTTTTCTTAGAAGCACTCGGAGTCCTTTTATAATAGACATTCAGAGGACAAGACAATATTTGATGGATTAAAATAATACACTCACAGGTGAGCAGCTGAACTTTAAACAAATATAGATGTATATTAATACGCTTTATGATGATGATACTGCAGCATCATTTAGATCAACACATAGCTGAAATTGAAAAGAAGTAAAGTATTCCAAAGAATTCATCCAAACGAAGAAATACTTATTAGAGAGATGCAGAAAGAGCAGATTGAGACCATTGGGGACCGGCCTGATAAAATGGCAAGGCAATACATTAGCCAGTCAAGGACACACAGTCACTTCGCCCCATTCACTGCAGTAAAAACCAAGACACTCCACTTGAGTCGCCAATAAAGTTGCAATGTGACTTTTCTATGGGCGACAATTCACAAAACAATCATTGGGGTTTTATAATATCAAATATGCAGGGTCAACAACAATCTGTCCCACTATAAGAATAGGAAGCATCCCATATAGTCATTTGTAGTAACAGCCATGAAATAGCATTTGGGAAAAAAATGCCGTTTGATCCAGAGAAATGTTTTCGATTTAGTTATTTATGTTGGCATTAGGAGGCCATTATGCCAGCGTGCAATATCAGCATGTGCTTTCTGGAGCGTTCAAGCCCGAGCTCTGATCCTGATAACACTGCGACAAAGAGCCAGCAACATCTTCAGTTTTAAAAACACGCTTCCAGAGGCTCTTCTCTGTGAAGGACACCTTCACTGCAGAACACACACACACACACACACACACACACACACACACACACACACACACACACACACACACACACACACACACACACACACACACACACACACACACATACACACAAAGTGTTGTACCAGTCCCAGTGAATTACACTTAGCAATCACTCTGAGCAATCAACAATTGCCATTAGTGTAAAGCTCCAGTGTATCTCTCATTTACCACAAAGAGTATCAGACAATAACACACTTCATTCCAGCTAATACACACTGTGCAACAACTCAATATAATGCTTCATCTGCTGCATCACAAAACCCAACTCACTTTGTTTCAAACTTTTTAAATGTCATGAAGATGATGAACAAATATTTTTGTATAGTTGTAGATGTTTTTAGAAAAGTCACACCATTTAATGTATCACCAATAAGATGCATTGTTTGGATGTGGTAATGCAAAAATATATCTTTATACTATGTTGTCGGCTACATTTCTCCAATTTAATTATATTAAATTCACAACTCTAAACGAAAATAAGTTCAAAATCAAATAAGCTGTGAAAATAACAAACAGGAAAAATGTGCAAACATGTGAACACATTGCAGGTCTATTTACACAAAGAATAATCATAAAAACTGCGGTCTTCTATTGTTTCACACTGCTCATCGGCAGTTTTCTTAAGTGATCCGCTCTGAGTGAAGCAGCACCGTGGTAGCTTCTGCATGTGATGATAAAACAGTATTCTATTATAGGCTACCAGGTTTCTGACCGAAAACTGCTGAAAAAGCGTCCTAATCTGGAGTTATATTCTCAGAGCAGAAAGTCTCCGGACGGAGATGAACTTTCTATCGCTTCTCCCTGCAGCACATCCCAGCGGAGCCTACAGTCTGAGCCCAGAGGAAGGTATCAGCCTCAGCAGCAGCAGAACTCAGGTACTCACAGATGCAGAGGCGCTCGGGAACTCCGACAAATCCTCCAGCGATTGACAGCCAGGGGAGAAGAGAGAGAGAAAAGGAGATACCGACAGCTAATTGTGCGGTTGATGCCGCAGTTATCTCAAGGGTTTTTCCTACTTATTCCCTTTACACAACTTCCAAAAGATTTGCTTTATGAAATCACTTGTGTGATATTTGAGCCAATCCTGGGACTGCCTTCGAAATATTTAAGCCCGTAGCCAATAACAGCACTTGGAAGCAGGAGGTGGGCGTGTCCCCAGGTGCTCATTGTGGTCTGTCAGAGGGGCGCAGCTGGGATGGGGATGCGGAGCCTCCTGGTTCAGCTGGGATGCCTCCATCCATCTAACGGAGTTCAGAAAAAATTAGTTTAATTCACCATAAATCATATATACTTGAATCATTTAATATACTTTTTAATTTTTATCTTTCGTTAAAAAAAATGTGGCATGAAAACGATTTGAGCAATAGATATCAGAGGTGTAAGAAATAATGTTTTTCAATTATACCTTCGGGTCAAAGGTCGTTCGGAGGGGTTTTCCGGGGTAAGATCTTGATGCATAAACAGTCATGTGATGTAAACCATGGTTTTAGTGCGTCACTGACATGAAAATGTGTTGCAACCTGGGTTATATAATCAAAAATAGTCGGCTGGCCACGCCATGCTCTCTGCACTCATATGTGTGGAACTCTGGCCCCTCCCACTCTAAAATCACTGCAGCCTGTAAACAAAGCATTAGCCAGCACAATATTTTCAATATCACAAAAATAAATCTTCAATTTGAAAAATGAACATGCTTTTTTATATAGTCCAAACACAACTTGCTGACCTTTTAATCTGACCAAAGTAGTTAATGTAATTACTGTAAATGCACACTTACTAATGAAACTTTTTATCTAAAAAGAACCAGAGAGCTGTTTCAGCTCTTTTCGTGTCAAGGGAATACAACTGCATCACATTTGCATGGAGAAGAGCAACAAGCACCAATAGCAATGATGCTCAAAAATAATAAATAATTATGTGTTCTTTGTCAAAGTTGGGTGTTCTGTCTGATAGCAGTCAGTGTGTGTGTGTGTGTGTGTGTGTGTGTGTGTGTGTGTGTGTGTGTGTGTGTGTGTGTGTGTGTGTGTGTGTGTGTGTGTGCGCTCGTGGACGTGTGTGTGTGAGAGAGAGTTTGCAGGTTTACTGCTGCCAGATGTATAATTCTTATGTCATGCTCCACTGAGTACAGCCTCCCTGAGACCCCCAATGAAATGAGTTGTGTGTGAGAGAGTCGTGTGTGTGTGTGTGTGTGTGTGTGTGTGTGTGTGTGTGTGTGTGTGTGTGTGTGTGTGTGTGTGTGTGTGTGTGTGTGTGGTTGCGCACAGCTTGGTGAAATGAGATGTTCACATCCCAAGGACGTCTCCCACCATAATTTAAACTCACTGGTGCTGGAAGACTTCAAACTGAAAGTGCTGAAGTCATAAACCAGTGCACTTCTGTCTTTACTGTTATTGTCTGTGATCTACTGGTGTAAATCCACAGGCAGGTGGCTGTGACTCAAACAATGCAAATACTACAACAGAAATGTCTCCATGCTGTGATTACTGCATATTGGCTGCCGGCTATAAAATTATGTTAAAGACCTAAAGTCAACACCGCTTTTAGCCTTCCTACTTTGATTGTGCTTGTGTTGCAGTTTATCGCCTTGATTTACAAGTCGCAGAGTTTTCTCACACGGTCACAAAATGTAAGAGAAAGAGAAAATCCTCGGGGCTTGACGTACTGCAGCGCATACCTTTAGCTATTTACACCTTGATCTACAGTCTCCTACAGCAGAGACCCAACTGTTTTTATTTATGAGGGGACAACGAGGCATCTATCAGCACTCAGCTGAAGCCAGTGACAGTGCATAGTGTGACTTTGAGGCGGCGAGTATATTGTATTTGTTCCCCAGAGGCACACTGGGACAAATCCCAGACACGATATTGTGTTTTGAGACTCTCCCAGTGCTTCTCACCTCCTTATTTCACCTTCACCCATCGCCAAGGTCACACCACGCCTTCCTCCTTAGATGCAATGATCTTAAAATAGAGCGCCTTTAAGTGATGATGAGGAATGAAGAAAGCTCAAGGGAAGAATGGCCAAGGGAGGGGTTTTTTACTACAGCATGAAGAAATGTCCCCTTTCCTCTTAAAGGGCTGTTGAAAGATGTATAGTGCTACAGCATCATGATGGATCCCCTCTGAGGTGGATAGCAGAACACTTCTCATATCATTAAGCTTTAGTAATGGTCCCCTTGCCGCGTCTCCTCTGGCAGGGTCTCCTGGCGTTCACTCCTCAGGCTCAACAGACGGCCGGCTACACACACACACACACACACACACACACACACACACACACACACACACCTCAGATACAGCAGAGGAAGAGTCCGTTTCCTGGAGGGGCTAGAACCAGAATTATTCCTCATCAATTCAAAAACACATGTAAAACTCTACATATAATAAGCAGCTCTGCACAGTCATCTTTTTTTAGGCTCTTTGGCAAAATTGAGTAGATTTCGGCCAAATCTCTTTCAGTATAGTCCTGTATCTGTGTAAAATTGGTGAAGTGCCCCATTACAGTAAATGTAACCAAACTCCTTGGAGTGAGCGTTTATTTTAAATGGCTTGACCTCTCGGTAGCTATTTGAGGTTGGCAGTTTGAAAAATATTGTGAGAGAAAAAGATTGTGAGAGCAATTTTCTGTGGGAGAAGTTGAATGTGAATCTCATTTTCATTTGTATTAAATCTCAAGTTAAGTCTACTTTGTCTCAAAAGCAGTCAACGGGGAGCTCTTTTATGGTTATAGTTATTAGTTCCTAGTAATTTCTATTTTTTTGGGTCGACATGAATGTCTGAAAACCCAATTTTGTTAGTTATGTTGTAGATTAGATAGAATCAATAACCCTGTATTAGTGCATCCTGAAAATGGATGTGCAGCATCTGGTTTGTCATCAGGTTTAATTTTGAGCAATGCATACTTACCCAATAATAATATATATAACTTCAAATAAAACATTTAGAACAAGCATTATTTTATTACATATTCTTTTCAGCAAAACATTTTTCTTGCAGTTGAATGGTTTATCTCTTTTCCCTCTACTGCTGTTGTTTTTAATATGTTCATGCTTCAATCACACATTTGGAAACATTAGATTTTCTGTGTGGATGATCTCCATCTCTGATCTTTGAACCAGTGTGCAGAGACTACTCTACTATACTCGCCCTCTGGGGTGTGAGCGCATGTGTTACAGCATGCGTTGTGACTGCACTTATTCACTTTCCATGGATATAGGTTTAGCCAACAGGGTCCTTCATAGATCAGCCTCCCCTGACAGCTCTCTTAAATGTCCTTGGCAGCCCCCCAACCCCCTCGTCTCCTCTCTGTTCCTGCACCTTTTCCTCTCTGGCCCAGCCTCTGATGGATGCTGCCATATTTCTCTGCCTCTCTCCCCTGGTATGCTCCAACGGCCATTGGGTCCTGTAATGCATGACACAATCTGTACAAATCCCATTAAGTGTCACTTTGTGAATGGACCTGTTTCTCCACATGCCTTGCAGAAAGACACGCAGAAGATAGAGGCTGGGACCTGGCCAGCTCCTAAGAAGTCAAGATGTATGTCTCTTGGACCCCGAGTTAGCCTTTTAGCCATTCTTACAGTTAATGTTTCTATTGTGAACAACTGTTGAGTAACACTGAGTTGTATTTGAGTTTCAATGCTTATGATTATTTACATTATCTGCTTCTTTAGCTGCAGATTCAAGTGTCAGTTTTTCCTTTTTCCACTACTCATCTCCTTAACTTGAATGTCCTCACAAGACTGTGAAGAATTACATTTGGAGAACAATACTTGTTTTCTCATCACCCTTCCCAGTCCCCAACTAATATTAGTTTTTTACATCATGAGGTTTTGTACACACTCTGCGTGGCTATCAATCACATTTTTAATTTAATGTATGAATATATGATTTATGTTGCTCAGGCAGAAGATATAAATCTATTTTGCGGAGAGAGGGGGGCGGGGGGGATAACAGCGCTGATGTTCCCTTATTGATTGGCTGGCTTAATAGTGTTTGTTCTTTATAGCTGATCTCAGGAAATAAAGCAAATAAATAGTTGAGAATGAGTTCAGTCACCGCGATGATCACAAGGATGAGAGAGACGGAGTGAGGAGGAAATAACAGGAATAGGAAGCAATGGTAAAATAATCATAGCTGTCCTCATGAAATATAAAACAATACATACATTTTAGTCATATGCGTGTTGTCACTTGAGATAAAACTGTCAATTTAATTAATCTACACAGAAAGTAAAATGTCCTTTGCACGTTTGTTTCCTTTCATTTGAACTGTGAGACCAAATCACAAGTCACATTGTGTTTTCATCACTTTTTGATAAAGCTGGTGCATTGAGCTATAATACACTTTGCTTCCAGGTATGGCTGTCCTACGTGATTAGAGTGCTAACCTTTATTGACATCCTACCACAAAGTCATGAGTGACAGAATATGATGTTTTCTTTGTAAACCGCCACACGAGCCACATGGCTAGATGTCAGTCCGGAGTCACATCTTTTCCGCTAATGCAGAGTGTCAGGCCACCATTTGCTCCAAGACAGTTTTACAATTCTCAGAGGATTTGTCAAATTGATTTGATAACCAAACTGTGGTTATTGCCCAGCACCAGGCTTCTTGGAGAAGTGATTAATGAAATGTGTCTCGATGTGTCAAGTTAGATAAAGGCAAAGAAATGACTTTAGGTGACTTGACCATGTTATATAAATACATTTAAGTCATAACCGTACCAGATTTAAGGTCCGAATTCACAGCTCATCATACATTTGTCTGGAGCATCAGCTTTCTGTCTCCAAACCTTAATGATAACCTATTGAAGAAAACAATGAAAAGAGCTTAAGATCAGTGACCTAAGCTTCTTTCCACTTGGTCCACACTGAGAGGAGGAGAGGACAGCATAAATCCAGCCCATTAGCCTGAGGACCCCTGATGACAGGTCCCGCCCCACGGCTGATGTAAACCAAACTTCCTGTTCGGAGATGAAGAAGCCTGTCAAGCAGCTGCAGCCACCTCAACCCCTGCCTCCCTCCCTCCGTGATGCTCTGGCATTAATAGCAAATCGATACTAAATGAAGGACAACGAAAACAAGTGACAAACAAAAGGATGCGTCCATCTCCGGTGGAGGGATGTAGAAGCGAAGGTGCTGGAAGACAGGCGAGTTTAAGAGAACTACACAAGGTATTTTAAAAGCATGAAAACACTTCCCCTGACATCCCTGTCTTCTATAGCTCCATGTCAGTGGCTAAGGATTAATAGCAAGTGCTTGGTGGACAAGACAGATAGCAAAGTGAAAGTAGGTACAGTGACAGTCCCCAAAACAAAGAGCGCTGTAGGTTTTATAGTGTGCTTGTTGCCTTGCCCAAAAAAGACTGCAACTGTCAAGCAACCTGGCTTTTAACAGACCATAACATAACTTCACAAAATAGGGGTTGCACATCTTTACTGCACCTTTCGTTCTCTTTTCTGCAACACTCTTTCTCCTATAGTTCTTATAAGCATTCTCTTAAATCTACTAGCTTTTTAAGATACTGTTGTTTTGTGTTGTTCATCGGTGAAGGTCTTACCGTTTGACCAAAGTCGCCCAGGCTTCTCTTTTGAACTCATGAGAGAAGTAATGAGCACTTTTTCATCTCATCATGCTTAATGGTGTATTGATCTCTGGCTGTAAGAAATGACTACATCCTCTACTTAGTAAGCCTGTGTCATGAAGAACATCCCTGACCCGTTACATTACACACATTTCATTTTAAATACAACTTTCAATGTTCCGTAATATTGGATCAGTAGGTCGACTTATCCCAGTATGAGAATTGTAATGTTTTGTCGAATGTAAACATGTGTTTGAGGGCTTGGTTAGACAACGTTCCAACATATATACGACCATGTTCTGTGGCCTGTAGCTTTTTTCTTAACCAGTAAAACTGTTCTCACACTGACTGCCAGTGCCGCCAGCCGCAGTCAGGCACCATCCCTCCCCCTGTGTTTCTGTAGCTGTCTCCTCAGTGGGATAATCAGCCATTCTCCTGCAAGGTAATTCCTGCTCAGGAGTGCATGGGGCCGACACTGCGGAAATTCATTTTTTGGTTTAATTTCAGGCCTATTGATCGTGGAGCGCTTTACGGCTGCATGACATCCATAATCACAACAATGGTCTGACAGCAGAGATAAATAATGTGGCAAAGGCACAGAGAGAAGGAGGGATGTAGGGATGAAAGGGACGCAAATTGAAAAAAAAAAATAGTAAGAGCCAGGTTCCATCTCTTACTGCATTCTGTATTAATTACCGAACCCCACCCTATTACACCCTCCCAACCCCAACCCCTTCACCTGATTGATCTCCCCTCAGAGGCCATAGATTAGTTTTCTTCCCAAACTTATCTGAAATCTGTTTGTTTAAGCATCCATTAAAGATAGGAGCCAGTGCTCTACAGTAATTACCAAGGATACTGTAATATCTATAATTATTATGATTAGTGGAGCAGAATTAAGTCACTGCTGTAGGAACCACAAGGGGCCAAAGCCACAGCATGATTATGAGGTTTTGCATATACTAATGCTGTATTCCAATGCAAGCCTGAGCAATGTTGCTGAAATAAAATACAAAAAATGATCCAGGCAAAAGTTGATGCATACTGAAAAGCAAAAATTATCAGACCGCACATTAGAATTGCAGGAGCATAAAATGAATGTGTCCCGGTGCAGCATGTTGACCAATACAAAACATGCCGCTGGTTTTGGAATTACATTTTTTTTACTTTCACATTATTCAACACTTTTTATAAGATATTTGTAGAGTATGCACGCATTCCCGGCAGTCTATTTCTTCTCAGTAAGCATGAACGCCTATTTCAGAGACAGCAAGGGCCGGTGCGGTCAGTGTTTGCGGGCAGAAACGTTAACAGAGACAGAGAGCTGGTTTAGGCCGGCAGCACGGCCTCAGCAGGTCTTATGCTTCAACTAGGTGTGTAGTGTACACATAGCTGTATTTACGTGCAACCTCACCACATCTTTGCAGAATTGTACCTACACCCAGCTCTGGATCAGCTGTAAGGCTTTAAATACATCATATAATGAGGTGATGAATTGAAGTCCAAAATGTGACCTTTCGTAGTGTACATGCAGTTAGATGATAATGGTGTATAGTAAACAGTGGTGACGCAGCAGTGCATAAAGCATGCCTCTTCTTGTTGTTGCAGACTGAGAGGGGCTGAAGGCTCCCGCTCATAAAATGTCTCAAGTCAGAAAGGCGATAAGGATGCAGAGTTAATGCGGCTTGGCACACAGTTTTATTTGTGCAGAGGCGGCGGAGTCCCGCTTCTGGAGAGGCAAAGAGCGGAGTGGATACTGTTGCATGTCGGGGAGCAGTGGGGAAATGGAGGATGCTTAGCTGAGACAGAACAAGTCGGCAGGAGAAAAAATATCTGACCCTTATTATTACGGCTATATGAGAAGTACTGCAAAGTCGGTGTATGGCTTACAGCTGGTCAAATGTATATCCTTTTATCCTTTTTTTAAGAGTAGCCTAATTCAGAAAATCAGTTACTGAAAATGTTGCTCTGATAAGTTTTTTCTGACATAATGCAACACAGTGGAACAAACACATTTCGAATATTGCATACGATTTTGCATACATTTGCCATAAGAACATATATACTCATGGTTAGCACTACATCACGTTGTCTTTATATTCTTGTTGCTTATTGAATACTCACGTTTCCTCTGGCTGTTTTACTCAGCAAAAACGCCTTGTTGTCACGTTTAGTGCTGCAAGCCCTTTTGTAAAGAACTATTTCCCAAGCAAAGACTTTTTACAATCACACAAGGAAAAAGTTTAGACCCTGATAAATGCAGTTAAAGGTTATTGTTACCCTGGAAAAGACCCTGCAGTGAAAACATGCTTTTGTCCATTCTGAGAAAATAACCATGATGATGTTAATGTGCTGCCATCAGTGTTGTCTCATTTTGGTTTTAAAAATAAATCCTGTTTTAAAAACATAAAAACAGGTGACATGGAGTTTGAAAGGTCTGGGCATTTACCTGTGGGAGGGTCTAATGAAAGATGCTGTTGATTTGCATTGTGGGGCAGTGAATATGTCCCCAAAGAATCCAAGTGTTGCCCAACCCTGTTCAATCCGGACGTACCAATGTCCCACTGCAGGGACTGGAGAGTGCTCTCATTGGTGTAATGCAACAACAATAAGAAAACGTTTTAGATTTAACGTTCATGAGAAAATTATACTCTAAAAATATCCTCACAGGCTTCCTCTATCCTGAGCCGCAGGATTTTGTTGCCGCTATACATGAATACATAATGAGACAAGGCTTGGTAACACAACAGTTTCTTGTTGGCGTTAGGGATGAGTGCCACTGGGAGTGAATTGTATAACAAAGCTCCACATCAGTGATCAGCTTCAGCTATTTGTATGTGAGTCAATACCCAGCCTGCTGTCTTTTTAGGGAGGGCCAGTGACCCTATCATGGACACGACCTGTTAAGAGAAGCAGCCTTTTCTTATCTGCATGCCCTTGGAGTACGCGCCCATTGATATGCCACCTTGACTCTATCTTCATGCCAAGATGCTTCCAATTATGCGAGCCGCTGGAGTGAGGCAGAGCGTGGGTTTCTCTGCGATGAAAACGGGTCCATGGGTAATGTGATCCCGCTGCTTTTTCCCCCCACAGGGATGGTTTTTGCTCATGGAGGGGGGGTTGAAAGAACTGCCAATTCTCAACTCAACACTTCCCAGTTCACAGCTTTCCTCACAGTCTCATGACCCCATTAGGTAGACTGATCTATTTAGTGAATGGCTCATCACCGGGGCCTGAGCTCGGCAGCATCCTGCATCCATTACATGTAGCCGTTCAATACATCATACGTGGGGATTTTCGCTGTGACATCAGTTCCTGTGTTATCAATCTTTCTTTAGATGCCCCTTTTAAGGCAGCCTGATGTCACAGCCGGGCGGAGGTGACCGCACAGTCAGGGCAGCCCGTGACTGACAGCAGGCTGTCACTCAACTGAGGTGACAAGCTCAGTGAGAGACGGATGGAGAACAGATAAGAAGTCTGACTGTTTATAGCCCGTGGAAGATTCTTCACCTCGGGATGATCGCGTCAAGCATTCTCTTCTATTATGTCAATTTTCTTGCCAGGCTTACAGAAGTATTTCTCTATTGGTTCTCTAATCTTGGTTTTCACTGAAGACCAGAAAATTAGCAGGATGTTCGTATCCAGCCTGTGGTCCTTTGACATGTTATCCCTTAAAAAAAAAAGTATCTCCACAGTTATTTAATGTGGACCTATCATGCTATATTTGAATAATATAGTGTAGGACCATACCTATATGAGGCATATTTATACTTTTTATTTTTCAATTCGTCACAAGAGTACCAATATATGCGTCTGTTGTACAGCATCCTAACTAGTCGTTCTAAAAAAACTGGTTGAAAGTCTAATAAAGTCGTCCTTACACAGACGAATTTCGTTTACTGGACGAAGCTTATTATTTTTGGGAACTTGGACAGACCTAAACACGACGGAGGTACTACTGTACCGAAAAAAGTGTAATCTCCACTATTCGAAGAAGACCATATTACGGGTTCTTCGATATCTTAGCGAGTGAGATTACAACAGAAGGTGAATTTTAACTAACGTGCGCGTACTCATACACGAGTACCTAACGCTCTCGTCTGGTGGTACTCTGTGTCCGGGATTGAGTAGTGGACCTAACAATAGTAAATGGCTACATTCCTCACGAAAGTACTTATTACATGTGTAAACGTATTAACAGGGTAGGTCAATTCACTTTTTTGTGTAATACTCTGTGTAAGATTAAAGGTTAAGTCGCGGGTAACTCTCTTCACTTACTTATCAGTGCTCTATCATTACTTAATGTCTTCGGTCTTCTCTTGCGATTGTTTAATCATGTTTACGGGAAAAAGAATGATCCTAACATTTTCACTATACAGATGAAGAGATACGCGAATCAGAGAAGTCCTCACACATCTCGGAACCACCGCCGCAGGAAACGAAGCACGTTGCATGAGTTGGGGGGGTGTGCTGAGTTAGGAGAGGGAGAGGTGATACTTCTAAAAATATAAAGACGCTTTGTCGGACACTCTTCTCTTGGTACGGACGGTCCAGAAGGCATGAGACGTCGGAGACTGTTATGACGATATATATCGGCCGAGGTTACTCTCGGTACTTGGCCACACTAATATCCACCCCGTGTTCGTTTCTCCAGTCTCCCCTTTGCTTTTTTTCATTCCGTCAATCTCTTGTCCCTCTCTCTGACTCTTTCTTCCCTCTGTCCGTTATGTCACCTTCACTGATGTCAGACTACTTTACGTAAACAAGTAGAAAAGTATTTAGTGTCACAATTGTCTTTCCCAAACTCCAGACTTTTATGAAGGAAAAAAAATTAACCACTTCACCTCCCACCTTCTAATATTCCCTACTCTTCGTACGTGCCCTACTCGTCGTGAAGAGATGTGAAACTTCTAATACCGGGGAGCCCAAGGACGTATGAAGGAAGGGGAATTATTTAATGGGGTACCTCTCGAGTTTACGGGTCTTTTGAGGGCATATACCGTTCAATCGTATACATTTCTTCACGACGGAGAAGACCTTCACTCCCTTAGTTCATGTAACTTGGAGCGATACTTCTAGAATGTGAAAAACCTTCTTCAATGTTTATCGAACAATAGTAAGTTTTAAATATAATTCCCAGGATAGTACGGTTTTACGTGAAAACGATGCAGAAAATATGTACCTTATAGACAGAGCAAGGGCCACAGGTCCCTTGAGTGGTTCACAGTTCTTTTTGTGTTGGGAGAGATAAAAGGAGTATGGTTAGAGAACTTCCCTGACGTTGCCTAGACTATGTTTGACTAGGTCTAAAGACTTGTGGAGTACGCAGTGTCTTCGCGACGATGCCGATACCCCGGTTGAGGGGTTAGTCCACCTCTGGCGGTAGCCTGGCCTGTAAATGGCAAGCTCCCCGACGCTCTTTTGCTGGCCGACATCATGTATGCATACCGGGGTCCGGACGACATCTTCACCACGACAAGAGGGTGTCTTAGTCGGGGTACGTTTCTCTGTCACATTTTAACTCGCTTTATTTCCTTACCGATTTTACGTACTAGANTCAGAGCCTCAGAATACTGACATCTGTATTTTTTGTCATATTGTTTTCCTTCTAATTTGTTATTATTTGGTGCAGGCACGAAACATGGAGTTACCAATAGAAATACATTGCTTCTAAAATCGTTCTGTGTCAGAATACTGAAATCTGTATTTTTTTTGTATCTGTTTTTCCTTCTAATTTGTTATCATTTACATTGCTTTTACAATCGTGCTGTGCAACACGAAAAAAAGGGGAAATATCGTGTTGGTGAACACGAATCAATAGATTAAATATCATGTTGGTGAACACGAATCAATAGATTAAATATCATGTTGGTGAACACGAATCAATAGATTAAATATCATGTTGGTGAACACGAATCAATAGATTAAATATCGTGTTGGTGAACACGAATCAATAGATTAAATATCGTGTTGGTGAACACGAAATTCCATGAGACTGTGTTGAATATGAACAGGAGTACCTACGCATACATTTCATTGTACCCTTTGTACAAAGTTGAGAAAGTTCAACACATATTTCATGTCACTGAAAAAGCCAGTTCTTGTCATTTCATGCTGACTGAAAATAGAGCGAAACTGGACTTTTTCCCAAACAATCCTTTTTCGTGTCTGCAGCCAAAGCACAGCAGTACCGTATCAAAGCAAGCAGCAAAAAGTGGGACTCTCACAATAGGTACAAAGCCTGAGCCTTTCTTTAGAGAAATGTTTTGCCCAGTGAGTGCCTAAATTGTCATTCAGAATTGCACATGCCAGCAAATCTGTAAAAGCTGTTCTAAAAAATGTCATGAAGGATTGTCCCCCCAACAAAGAAGGTCACACTACCTTTTTTTATCTCCGTATTCTTCCATCGTTATCCCTCTTTTTCAGTTAAAGTCAGCGCGGCAGAAGCTTGGATGTTTCAATCTCTAAAGGACAACTTTTTAGTGCATCTGCAGTGCTGCAAACTGTACTTCACCACACTGAGGCTGGTGTTTACTGGATGTCTGAGACTCAAGAGTGATGATGTATTGAAGAGCGGGTCAGAGGTCACAATGCAGATAATGTAATCCTCTAACAGAGCCTCACCAGCTATTTCAAATCTTTTCTAGTTCTCTTGAGAGCTGCTCCACCTCAAGACCTTTGCCCTGTGCCTCTCATATCTCTGGTTCCTTTTCATTGAAGCTGTGGCACTAAATAAAACATGCCTTACTTATCTATTTAATAGGAGGGTTGAGAACTATTCTGCAAACAACCTTGAAGTGAATCTCCTAAAGTAGAAGTAAGTAATGACATTACAACTAAATATATTTCAATCAGGAGAGACTTCGTTTTTGCTTAAAGACACTTTTATCGATGTGTGCATAAATGTTTTTTTTTTTTTTAGTCCATTTATTGAACATGTCAGAAGCAAAACATACAACAATAATAAAAAAAATATATATATGTTCCTTTTTTTTTCATCTCATAATTATAACAAAGTACAAAAAAAAAAAAATTAAAAAAAAAAATTCTCAAATAGTCTTTTAATATGTTTTGGTGATTACACCCCATTAAGATATACCGTAGATATCATATATCTTAATACAGAATGAGTGTATGTGCAAAGATCTATGGATCAATAGAATAGTTAACCCCCCTCTTGTTGATGGGATGAAAAGGATCCTGAAGATCTGCCATTTTTGAAATTCGGAGTGGACTTCCTCTTAGCTGGACCCGAGTATTGGATTTGATGACAGGAGTTGGAGGAGGGCTGCAATTAAATCAAATGAGTCATTTTAAACCATCAAATCTGTAACATGGATTACACCGATAAAATGTTTAGCCCCATACCTCAGAAGACATCTAAACCACCATTTAGCGGGCAGGGAAGATAGTGGCCGACCCCTCCCACCCTGGACACAAACTGTTCACCCCCCTCCCTCTGGCAGGAGGCTGCGCTCCATCAGGACCAACATCTCTCGCCAGCTGAACAGTTTCTTCTCCTCCGCTACCGGCCTCTTAAACAAGGCCCGGCCCCCCCACTGACACTTTACCTCAGCCACAACGTAGTCTCTATATGCATTACATTAATGCACACAATGTTCATACTGCTCACTGCATATATTTCTTATCATATTTCATTTTTATATCCTATAATTCATTCATAGCATTCTATTTCCATGTAAATTACTGCTTTACTTTATTGCTAATTAACTATATTGTATTACGGTGTCCTTAAAGATTTTATGTCTGCACCATGACATCAAGTCAAATTCCTCGTATGTGTGAACCTACCTGGCAGTAAACCTGTTTCTGATTCTGATTTACAACCTGTTTAAACAATCAATCTGGGAGGCGTATGGTGCAGTGGGTTTTGCGTTGGTGTTGGGATCAGGTGGTCACAGGTTCAAACCCTGCTGCAGTCAGCATGTCGTTGTGTCCCTGAGACACTTCACCCCAAATTGCTCCTGTGGGGATTGCCCGTGACAGTATTGAGTATGTAAGTTGCTTTGGATAAAAACGTCTGAAAAGTAACATGTAAGTTAAAGTGGACCTATCATGCTATATTTGAATAATATAGTGTAGGACCATACCTATATAAGGCATATTTATACTTTTTATTTTTCAAAATAGCAAACAGATCATGCATTCCTCATTTCGCTCAATGTAACACTGTCTTTGCATGGGCTGATTCTGTGAGAACAGCACCATCTACAGGCCTGGCATATGTACTACAGCGTCTCCAGCGCTTTCCAATGGCAATGTCCGTGGCTGTCTCCTCCTGATTGGTGGAGTTGGCCCAATAGCCGTAGCGCCACTTCTGTGACGTCATAGAAGTGTTCAAATCTGGATCAGTCTGTATCAGATCCGTTGCAGCCCCTTTTTAAGAGATTTGGGTATAGAGGAAAATAGAGAGGGTTGTGTTCTCTGACTCTTGGTGAGTTCCCTGGAACACCGGGGACACATATTCATGGTTAAAAAAAAAAAGTACAAAAGTGCATTTTGCATGATAGGTCCCCTTTAAGTTACCTCGGAAATGACATTTGATCCATAGATCTTTGCACATACACTCATTCTGTATTTAAAAAGTAGACGTAGTCACTTTGACGCCACCGGGAGGTTTGTGTAGTAAGGTTTCGAAGATAGACATTTTGGATTTAGGAAGCCGCCATCTTGTTTTTTGGCTAGAAGCATCGATGTGTTTTTGGAACCAGAAGTGACAGGGTGGAGTAAAGTGCAACAAATGACTAAACAACACGTTTTTAGGTGACGGTGAAGTTGTAAAATGAAAAACACGGACATCACCCAAATATGAGATTGCTGTATTGGCAATCTGTCAATCACAAGGTAACTACTGCTTCTACAGTAACAGCTGTTCATCCTTAAGGCTACTTCTTCTTTAAAAACAAATGTCAACCATAATTGGAAAGATATAGGAGTGTCTACATGTAAACGAGTGGCATGTGACTTCAGAAAGAATGCATGAGGTTTAGCTTTTCTTTTGTTCAAGGAAATATCTGCATACCGAAAGGTCTAATAAAAGCTTTGCTCTGCTTTTCGTTGCATTTAATTAGCTATTTATTCCTTTCATTCATACAGAAACGTGCCTTCAGGCAGATATACAGTACTGGGTAATTATATTTTGAATAGCTGCAGAACACGAGGCGTACTTCATTTATCTGATCTTAGTCTGGCTCAACGGATGTTTTACAGAGAAAGAATATTCCTGCTTTCAACACAAGAGTAAGCGGAGAGGGAAACATGATTGGCCTTCACTTGAACCATCTAACCTTACTTTACAGTGATTGGATGATTCAATGCAAAGTACCATTTCCTGTTTTAACTCTACTGCTAGTGGATGATAAGGTCTGATTGTACTCCAACCAATTTATCTTCTAACCAACGCTTATTTTGTACTTACATTTCGACCAATCACTTATAATAAGTGGTTTTTGGTTTCAAGATGTTTCTATTTTCGGCCACAAAAGACATTGAACTCTGATAAACCACACGGAAAGGACTTTTTCCCCGACTTCATTCCTATTTCAATCAGATGTTCCTCCTCTGCTTTAACGAAGTGAGCAGAAAGGTCCGGCTACGGAAGGCTAAGCTTATCTTGCAAATGAAGTGTCTACTTCTGTTCAGCCCCGTGTGAAGATAACTCGGGAACCATTTCTCTCGCTGCTCCTCACTCTAATTTCTACAGATACTATTAAAAGCCCGCAGGGAAACCTGGAAAAGATTGTAACTAATTACCTGTCGAACACGTCAACAATCAAAAGGAGCGTTTTATCGTTTTCAGATCTACTGCACCGAGCGATGTGTCAGTGTGTGAAGCTATTAATGTGTCTGCTAATAAATGGATCATGACTACCTTGGGCATTTGACTTGAGATGGAAAGCAGGTGAGGAGCCTTGTGGGTAATGAGATAGAACATGTTATCCTATGCGAGTGCATCTTACATTTATCGTATTTTTATTTGTTACCTCATTTGATCTCAATTTAGTGCTTCCTGTCTGCATTATATATATTTTTTCCCTGGAACTGTGGCCCAATTTTCCAACAGGGATCATTAAACTTTCATTTCATCAAATCTAAGAACCATGTAAGCTGGACTTGAACATTTTCTGGCAAGCTTTCAAAGTTGTTGGGGTATATTCAATCCAAATTATTTAGGATGTTGATATCTTTTATCTTCTGAACATGCTGGGTGTAATTTAAGGACGGGCACATGCTGCTCAACTGGAGGCCTCAGAGACACCGTGTTCCCAAACCTAAAGTTGATCAAGTTTCGAGTTCAAGACAAGTTTTACCGATTAAATTCCTTACGTTGAGTCTCATGATTATTGTCCATCGTTGGAAAGTAGCTACATGGAGATGTGTCTGCATTGCGTTGCTGTTTTACATACCGTTGATACATTGAGGCATTTTTGAAGTAATGGGAAGACATTAAGATAACATGCATTTGTATGTTTTTCTAACCACCTTAGGAGGAAAATCATCTGTTCACACTAGTGTTAATTTTGTCAGCTATTTTTAAATTTAGTCTTAGTCCTGTGTTAAATTTCCTTTTTAGTTTGAGTCATATTTAGTCACCTTCATCCTGTTTTTATTTAGTCAAGTTTTAGTTGACTAAAAGTCTGAGCATTTTAGTGTTATTTTAGTCAAAGAAAACTAATTATTTGAGTCTACTTTTTGTCAATGAAAATTCTTTTTTAGTCATCAGATTATATAGAACAGGGGTTCCCAAAGTGTGGGAAGGTGAGCCTCCCCTAACATAATCACAGCCGTGCCCCGCCTCCCAATTATTATTGCTATTATTATTATTATTATTGTTGCTATAATGCAGGGGTATTCAATTGCATTTCAAAGAGGTCCAGTAAGAGAAAATGTCATAAAATGCTCTGTTTTCGCTACCTTTCTCTTTTTTGATTGGCTGAGCGTCACCTCCTTAAAACATTAAACAATAGCTTTTTTAAACCTCTTTATCTTTATGTTTTAAACATGTTGAGGTTAAGGATGGCAGCTTCCTCATACGTTGCACTCGGAGCGAAATAGTTGAGACGGAGATGTCTTTAGCAGCAGGGAGGAGTAACGTTTCACCAATGTTGTGAGGTTTACCTGCCTTAGCTATCCGTAACGCCACTCGGTATGATGCTTCGGTTGCCTTTATATTCACAGTACTAAATGTGTCAATGACATTTTTCTGTGACTGCAATTCCTTCAGCTTCCGGTCAAAAAACTCCTGTGGCTTGGTCACCAAACATGGGTGTTCCGTCTCAATATGACGCCGGAGTTTACATGGTCTCATACTGTCATTAGCTAGCACCTCGTTGCAGATAACACACTGTGGAGTGGAGTGTCATCAGGACCGGTCCATGAAAATCCTAGCTTCAAATAATCATTGTCATACTTCCTCCGTTTTCTGACAGACGCTGTCTCCTCTCTCACTTTAGGTAACTTCACTAAAAATCGATCCATATTTTGCCGCTCGCATACATTTAGCTGAAGTTAGTTAACGAGCTAGATTTCACTGTTTCTCTTTATTTTTTTCTGGCGGCTGTGCCTCCCTTGAAGCTCTCTGGCGCCCCCCAGGGGAGGCGCGCCTCACACTTTGGGAACCCCTGCTCTACGCCATCTTGGCTACATAGTGGAAGGAACAAAATGACAAAAAACGGAAACGTTAACTTTAATTGAATGTATTATGTCAGCAGATTTCACATAACGGTATATGTTAGATGAAAGCAATAATATTAAGTTGAACCTAATATTATGGGTATTTTTGCCTTCAACTAACCTAATACAGTTTCATCAGTGCATCAGCCATTGCAGTTGCTCCGATGAACACAGCACTATACAAACAAAACAAACAAAAAAGTGACACGTGTTTTTTTACTCATCACTTTATAAACGGACAGCTATACAGTACTAGTGTCAAAAATAATCTGCTGTTTATTTGATTGGGTTTATTGAGCAGTCGATAATTATTTGGTACAGCAAACGATAACGTTGCCAGCTACCTAGCCAGAAAACAGCTGCATAATAAAAAACAAATAGTTACAGACACAAAAACAAAGAAAGGGGAAGAAATTAAAAGAACCAAAATAATCAAGCCAATAAAAGAGAAATTAGTAATAAGTCAGATTACTGCAAGCAACCTTTAAATCATTGAAACCTAAAGGAATCGGACTCCTTAATTGTGCCTTTGAAAGCCTTCATCAAGATCAATTCATTCAGTTTCATTACGGTATGTTTATGTGTTTTGTCAAACAAGAAAACATAAAGGTTATCTAGCAAAATATAAAGTGCTTGTAAAGTACAACTGAGAATAAATAATATCCATTCTCCCCCTCAGACTCGACCAGAGACAAATATGAGGAGCTCCGGATTGTGATGGTGGGGAAAACCGGAGTTGGGAAGAGCGCCACAGGAAACACCATTCTGGGCAAACAGTACTTTAAATCAGAGTTCTCTCCTAAATCTCTGACTACTGTCTGTAAAAAGGCTGTTGGTGAAGTGGAGGGACAAAGACTTGCTGTTGTTGACAATCCAGGTCTGTTTGACACCAGGATTGATGAAGAAAAGAACAGAAACGATGTTGGTAAGAGCATTTATTTTTGCTTCTCCAGGACCCCATGTCTTCCTGGTCGTCATCAGACTGGGAAGATTCGCAGATGAAGAAAAACAGACAGTGCAGAAGATTCAGGAAATGTTTGGAGAGGAAGCAGACAGATACAGCATGGTTCTCTTTACCCACGGTGATCAGCTCGAAGACCAAACTATCGAAGAGTTCTTGAAGGATAGTGAAGACCTGCAGGAACTTGTGAACAGATGTAACGGGCAGTACCACGTCTTCAATAATGAGGAGAAGGATCGTTCTCAGGTCAGAGAGCTGCTCGACAAGATCAGAAACATAACAGAGAAGAATAGAGGAAATTTTTACACCACTGAAATGTTCCGAAGGGCAACCAGGGCAATCGAAGAAAGGAAGAAATGTATCCGAAGTGAGAAAAAAGAGGAAATGGAGAAACAGAAGACTCTTGAGAAGAAGATAAGAGCAACAATGAAGAGGATCCAGTGTCTCTGCCTGGGTGCCACCAGCTTCAGATCTCTTTCCCTGGTTATTTAGCCCCAAAGATCTCTCTCCTCGCTCCCTTTCCATTTCGCTACAACGTGTGCCAGAACAACAGACCCCTGATGGTTGGGGGATGCATTGTATTCTCTTTCAGGGGTCAATATAGACAAATGTGCAGATCGAAGTTCATGAAATATCACGTACTTACAAAAGTAATAAACTATAAGGATTTCATGAAAATGTCATAATACATGTCATGCATCAAGTCCATCAAATCAGTCCAACAAATAAGAAGATGAAGAAGATGGACCTTTAGAGGATCCCGAGGGGCATCAAGGTCCGAAATTCAGTTTCCTCTCTGTGTTTTGCTCAGTTTACAGTACTGTTTGTTATACAGTTACATATACACACAGTTATATTGATGCACACATGCACATACATTAAGAGGCCAGGAGGTGAACTGGTACTTGAACTGGTTTCAAGTCCCTACGGACTGAACCACTCATAATATATGATGTTTGTAATTGTACTCTCTAGCATTTTCTGATCTGAAGCCTCCAAAACAAATGAGCATCTTGAAAAAGGTTAATATCATACATGATATTTTTCTGATCTGCCTCCGTCAAGGTTTGGTTTTGGGTTATTAAAGAGTATTGGGTTGGTTTAGGGTTAGGGTTAGGTTTAACATGTTAAACCTGAAATAAAGGATTTTTCTCGTCCAATGTTGTGTAAATG
>NW_011357368.1:216332-388489 GCF_000735185.1 Notothenia coriiceps
AATGGCGGCTTGGGCACACAGTTTTATTTGTGGGCAGAGGCCGGCCCGAGTCCCGCTTCTGGAAGGGCAAAGAGCGGAGTGGATACTGTTGGATGTCGGGGAGCAGTGGGGAAATGGAGGATGGTTAGCTGAGACAGAACAAGTAGGGCAGGAGAAAAAATATCTGACCCTTATATTACGGCTATATGAGAGTCTGCAAGTCGGTGTATGGGGGCTTACAGCTGGTCAAATGTATCATCCTTTTATCCTTTTTTTAGGTAATTCAGAAATCAGTTACTGAAAATGTTGGGCTCTGATAAGTTTTTTCTGACTAATGCAACAAAGTGGAACAACACATTTTCGAAATATTCATACGATTTTGCATACATCTTGCCATAAGAACATCATATAGCTCATGGTTAGGCAACTACCTCCCACGTTGTCTTTATATTCTTGTTGCTTATTGAATACTCACGTTTTCCTCTGGCTGTTTTACTCAGCAACAACGACTGGTTGTCCGTATAGTGCTGCAAAAGCCTTTGTAAGAATGCTATTTCCGGCAAGCAAAGACTTTTATAGCAATCAACAGCAAAGGAAAAAGTTTAGACCCTGATAAATGCAGTAAAGGTTATTGTTACCTGGAAAAGACCTGCAAGTGAAAACATGCTTTTGTCCATTCTGAGAAAATAACCATGATGATGTAACTGTGCTGCCATCAGTGTTGTCTCATTTTGGTTTTAAAATAAATCCTGTTTTAAAAGCATAAAGAACAGGTGAGCATGGATTTGAAAGGTCTGGGTGCATTTAGCTGTGGGAGGGTCTATGAAAGATGCTGTTGATTTGCATTGTGGGGCAGTGAATACTGAGTCCCGCAAAGAATCAAGTGTTGGGCCCAACCTGTTCAACTCCGGACGTACCAATGTCCCACTGCAGGGAGTGGAGACGTGCTCTCATTGGTGTAATGGAACAACAATAAGAAAACGTTTAGATTTAACGTTCATGAGAAAATTATACTCTAAAAATATCCTCACAGGCTGCCTCTATCCTGAGGCAGCAAGGATTTTGTCTTGGGCCGCTATACATGAATAATAATGAGACAAGCTTTGGTAACACACAGTTTCTTGTTTGGCGTTGAGGGATGATGCCACTGGGAGTGAATGTATAAGCCAAAGTCCACATCAGTGATCAGCTTCAGCTATTTGTATGTGAGTCAATACGCAGCCTGCTGTCTTTTTAGGGAGGGCCAGATAGCCCATATCATGACACGACGCTGTTAAGGAAGCAGCCTTTTCTTATCTGCATGCCCTTGAGTACGCGCCATTGATATGCCACCTTGACTCTATCTTCATGCCAGATGCTTCAATTATGGGCGAGCCGCTGGAGTGAGGCAGAGCGTGGGTTTCTCTTGCGAATGAAAACGGTCATGGGTTAATGTGATCCCGCTGGCTTTTTTCCGCCCACAGGGATGGTTTTTGCTCCATGGAGGGTTGAAGAATCTGCCAATTCTCACTCAACACTTCGCGCAGTTCAAGCTTCGCTCAGCAGTCTCATACCTGCCGAATTAGGTAGAGCTGATGTATTTAGTGACATGGCTGCTCACGGGCCTTGAGCTCGCGCAATCCTGCATCCATTACATGTAGCCGTTCAATACATATAGCGTGGGGATTTTCGCTGGTGAGGCATCAGTTCCTGTGCTATCAATTGTTTCTTTAGATGCGCGCTTTTAAGGGGCAGCCTGATGTCAGGCAGCCGGGCGGAGGTGACCAGCACAGTAAAGGGCAGCCGCGTGACTGAGCAGGCAGGCTGTCAGCTCATGAGGTTTGACAACTCAGTGAGAGACGGATCGGAGAACGATATGAAGTCCTGACTTGTTTATAGCGCCGTGGAAGATTCTTCACGCTCGGATGATCGCGTCCCAAGCATTGCTCTTCTATTATGTCAATTTATTGCCAGGCTTAGCAGAAGTATTCTCTATTGTTGCCTAAATCTGGTTTTCACTGAAGACCAGAAAATTAGCAGGATGTTGCGTATGCCAAGCCTGTGTCGCTTTGGACATGTTATCCGCTTAAAAAAAAGTATTCTCCACAGTCTATTTAATGTGGACCACTATCATGGCTATATTTGAATAATATAGTGTAAGGAGCCATCCTACTATGAGGCATATTTACATACTTTTTAATTTTTTCAAAAAGCGCAAACAGATCATGGATTTTAGCCATTCCTTTATTTCGGCTCAAATTTACAGCTGTCCTTGCATGGGCGATTCTGTGAGAACAGCAGGCATCTAGCAGGCCTGGCATATGTACTAGCAGCGTCTCCCAGCGGCCTTCGAACGGTAATCGTTCCGTGGCTGTCTCCACTGATTGGTGGAGATTGGCGCAATAGCCGTAGCAGGCGCTTCTGTGAGCGTCATGAAGCTGTTGCAAATCTGGAATCAGTATTGTATGCGAGATCGCGTTGCAGTCCGCGATTTTCAAGAGATTTGGGTATGGAGGAAAATAGAGAGGGTTGTGTTTTCTGACACTTGGTGAGTTCCCTGGAACACCGGGGACACATATTCATGTATAAAAGACGTACAAAAGTGCATTTTGCATGATAGGACACCTTTAAATAAAATTGTTGAATGATAACAAGCTATTTTGTAACTTCTTTCAAAAATGTTAAGATCTCATACAAGTTCAATTTACTTGATTCCCTCACTTCCAGAAGAGGGCAGCACTTCTTTACCATATGTAACTTCTGCCATATACAGTTTTCTGGCATTTGAGGCTCTCCTGTGTAATTTATTAAGGAGAAGTATGCAGACCGAGGCCATAATCTTCAAAGTGGAGAAGATGCTGCTCATTCCCTGCATGCTTCTCATCCCTTTAATCTCACCCTCCCACTTCACCATTTAAAAAAGGAAGCTATTCAGACTCAAACCTTCTGTTTCATAAACACTGTGATTTATGGAAAGTGAACAATGCCATTTACATCAGACTTGAGTCACTTCCACTTGTATTGCCTGTCTCCCTTCTTCTCTCAGTCTCTCTCCCCTGTTCTCTCAACTTGCCTTACTTTTTTCGTTTCCCCCCTCTCCCTCTTTGCTTGTGCTCCACCCTATAATCACACCGGTTCATGGCTCTCATTTGGAGCGGTATATATAGCAGTAATTGTCAGGCTGCAGTACGGAGACTGGGCAGAGCATGTGTACTCTCTCACAGGGCTGTTTCGCAATAAATCTCATAGTGGAGAGGAGAGGATTGGGGTGGTGGGGGGTTGAGTACGTGCACGAGCAAAGGCACGCACGCACACAAGGGCTTACACACTCCTAAGAAGACACTAAGCGCATAGAGAAGTAGATAACATTTTACAATCCTATAAGAAAAAGGCATTGTACTAATTTGTTAGCGTTCTCTTTGCTTCTGTAAGTCATTATATCTCGGTGACTATTCATTCACTCTCTCAATGGGCCTGAAATGGAAATTGAATGTGTCTCATAATGTGTTTTTTCACTTAACTGGATGGGACAATTATGCAAATGTGTTAATTATTCATGAAAGCATCTCCTTATCGGTAAATATTAACAATCCCAGGTGATGAGTTAGGGCCTGTGTCTCAGGTGGTCTGCTCATGATCCATGAGCACATACTATGCGCGTGCAAATCAATTTTAAGTGGAAGACAACATTAATGAGCATTCTTAGCTTCTTGCATTATACAGAAGAAGCTTATCACCTCTAATGTGAAAAAAAGCATGTCATCATGGAGGCAGCACAAATCCAGACAGGTTCAAGGGTTTTTATTATCGAAGCAGCCATTTGGCTTTAAGCAGACACATTCCTGCTGAATAATCTGAAGTTTGATCAAAAAAATCTTGTGATCAAATCCTACGACATGTCTGTCTGCGCTATAAACCATGGAACACTGCTTTCATGAGAGATGACGGCAAAACCTGTTATGCCCTTCAGTTGTTTGTGTGTGTGTGTGTGTGTGTGTGTGTGTGTGTGTGTGTGTGTGTGTGTGTGTGTGTGTGTGTGTGTGTGTATAAAGAGGGAGGGGGGGTGTCCTTGTAGCTTGTATGGACAGGTCTGTCATTCAGTGAGCGCACACAGTCTCCATTGTGGAGCCGCCTGTGGTCCCCATCAGGTCAGGGTGGAGTGGCGAAGGGGGCCTCCTGAATAAAAACACGTGCAGCAAACAGGAAGTGTGCCTGTAAGGATAAAATGAGAACTGCTTGGCTGAGCGTATGGAGTTCGGTCATAGGTCGACAACTTTTTTCCTTGCCTCAAATTGTTTTCTTTGTCCTGTTCTGTTTTATCTTTATCTTTGGGAAGGGGTGATCCACACGTATCCCCGCTGTTCTGGAAATGTAATCAAGTTCTGACTCGGAACATCCCACTCTCTTAAAGCAAGGTCCAGACCGTATCTAGTGTCTGACACTAGGATTAGATAATTTTTGCTTTTTCTAAGTAGTGACAATATTTGAAGTCCACTATACTTGCTCACAGTATGTGTTCACGTGTGTTTACAGAAATACAGTATGCTGAAAGGGCATGAAAGGATGCTGAATGTGTGTGAGTACACTCTGTGAACCCAGGTGCTCTGCTTTCAAGTTTTCCTTTCCTGTTTGCCCAGCAGCTGTTTCATCCCAGCGAGCGACCACTTCACAGCTCCGCTGTTTTCTTTCTGGGTGGACTTGTCAGCTATGATCAAATCAGTCTTTTGTTAAGAGTACATTTCCTTTCCAGACATAGCTGATTACTCCACCTACTTTGATACGCTCAAATGTAGTCATTAATCCCTGGACACTTTTGTGTATTTTTCTTACTGAAATAGTTAGGCGATTTCTCGGTTCCCATGAGGGGCAGTGTTTGCAAAGGATTTAGTCACAGACAATCTAACAGCTTTAAAGGGTTGTCTTTGGGCAGCTTAGGCATTTTAGGGGAAACCTTGTACAATAAAGTTCTAGTTTCCAACCAGCCTTTTTTAAGTGTCTGAAAACCAAGAGTGCTTGAGTAACTAGTATGACAGATCAGATGTTCACCCACAGAATGAATCATATGTATCGGAGCAGGTGGACTGAAAATGCTACTGGATAATATCAGCTTCTGTATTCACAATTGAAGCCTCTTTTTATAAAAATATATTCTGCAGTCATGTTTTAGCATCAAGAAGGAGGCAGGAGGTAGACGACAGCTTAGTATGTGAAGAAGTTTAATTGATTCACAGTAATGATGAATGAAGAGATTGTGATTTGGTCTTTAACTGAAATTTGCTCCTGACTCAGCGAGTGTCTATCAAAAAGTTATCCTCCACAAACATGCAAGCACACATTACCTTCTGTAAGAGTCTATGCATCACAGCTAACAACCTGAATGACATCACATGACACTTTATTCTTTCTCTTTGATGAGGTTTAAGTCCCTGAGAGTACAGCTTTCTATGAATATGTTTGTAGATAAGTGTTGTATAGCTCAGACTCTCAGCTTTAAAGACAAAATAAAAGCACTACTGGCCATGAAAAACAATGTTCCAGTGCTATGCATATAGCATGGGTATAATACAGTAATATGATGAGAGTGGTGAATATGAACCAACTTAAAATATGGAATGGCATATCATTTTAAATAACACATAAAACAGACCATAATATGTCAATATAAACTGTACACACGCACAACATAACAGAAAAGCACATCAGCAAACACACAGACTTGTACGTCTTTATGCTTTCTTTAGCCTCTCAACCTGTTTTTTGTTACATGGAAGACCTTATTAAAGGTTATTCTAAAAAGCCTTCTTTCTAAACCATCCATCAAGTCAAAATAATAAAGGCCCAGTGAGGGGGAAAACAATGTGCTAAAGAAATTAATCAAGTCTGCATTTGTTTTTATGAGTGACTTGTCCTTTCCATAACGAGTCCTGGTTGCTGGCCATTAGAAAATCATCTTAACATGTTTAACCACTAAGACAATAAGCCATACACATCAAACACAGTAATGGGGTAAAACAACATGATTAACACAAGTTTCATGTTGTAAAAAAGTGGAGTTGCATCATAGTTTGCTGAGGAGCTAAACCTTCAGCAAAGAAAGAATGCAGTATATTTTAGCAGGCCCAGCTTTAGTACAAAATATAGGGCCACTGTTTGCTGTGTTGTTTTTTCTCCCAGACAAACATGTTGTTCTCGGTGGGGAGCTGAGTATGCCAGATTGTGGTCTTTGTATGACTGCCTACAAAAAGGCAGCTCTGCTAGTAAAAAGTGTCTGTCTGCACAAGTCTTTCTCCAAACTTCAACCCTTTCTCTCTTTCTTTCTCAATCTGTCTTACAATCACTGTGTCCCTCAGTAAATCTTTCAGAACTCTGAATCTTTCATGTAGTTTGTGTAAAGATTCTCACTCTCTCTGTGATTACATAAGAAACTATTCCACCGTGTTTCTTTATAAAGCACATGCTATATCCCTAACCTTAACCGTAACCTTATGTCAAACCTAAACAGATGTAATTAAAAGGTTTTTTATATGCTCTCAAAACCCAGCCAGCCTGCCTGCCTGCCTGCCACAATACTGTGGTTTCGTCAGACCGGTTTCCCTCCCAGCGGTAAGGATGGGAGAGAAAAGACTCTACAGTTACAGTTGTTTAACTAAAATATAACATTTGTTTAATCTGCATCATGGGACAATATAACAACATGGTTAATTAAATAAGGAAAACAAATCTGTTTTGTTAATTATGCTTAAACTAAAAATGTCTTATCTGGCATGCTGTGTATGTGTGAAATCCGTGAATAAATAAAGTTTCGGTATAAATACATTGCATATGAAAACTAAAACAGAAACCTAATATTTCACTTTTTGAAATGTATAACACAATAAAGTCGTTTTGGTGGCAAAGCATGGGGGCAACACTAGAATACTGATGTTGAAACGATAAAGTGCTTTGTTCAATAAAAATCATTGGACAACCTCTTTGCTTCTAGATAAGAAGCAAACGTTGTAGCACTACTACACTTGTCTAAAACAATGATTTTGTTAAAGTCAAAGCAATTATAAAATACCTAATTAACTTTAAAAGAAAACTACCCAAGATGAATTTTAGGCCACTGTTGAAATGTAGTGAGGTTCTTGAAGGACATACAGTAATGTTAAGAGCACCAATATTGAAGTAATGTAAAGGCACAAGAGTTACAACATTCAATACATTTGTTCTACATTGGATATGAGTTTTAACAACTGCACTGCCTTCTAAATAGTTTTTAAATAGTTTTTCACACCAAACACCTTGAATAACTAGCTAAAGTCATCCACATTCACACAATTCTGTATAGTTTGAATCATTATCCAGTATTTTCTTACTTAACTAGAGTAAAATACATGTCGACCTGTTTGGCACCTTTTCCACACTTGTTGACAATGGTTGCTGCTGTGATATGATGCGCTTATGAATATTTTCTCCACATCTGCCAAGGAGGTGAACAGCCGCCATGTTGTGTGTACACTGTTATTGTGGGTCCTGAAGTCCCAAGGGCCTAGGGCCATCGACCTCTGCCCACCCTGAGTAGACTCTGGGCCCCACTGGAAGGCCTCTGCTCCGGGCCCCTGGGACGGCTACACAAAGTTGTTGGTGATTTGCTTCTGGTGCTCAAACAGGTCCTCAATCTCTGCGCTGTATGCATCGCCTTAAAAAGGGAAAAGGATATAACTTTCAGTGACCGAGGAGGGGTGGAATCAGGATGAAAAAACAAAAGAGGAAAAGGCTTTTCTGTGCTCACCTGCATGACATCCATACATGTACACTCTCTGGCCATCGTATTTGCACCGACATCTCATGACATTGTTCATAAAGTCAGACTCAGCCATGTCCATTGCAGGGTTCACTTCCACCTGCAAAACAATACCATCATACACAACCTCTGTTAAAAACGACACAATATCACATTATTTCTGACCTTATGACTTGCAGCTGCATACTTCATCATCACCACAAACATTTATTAGAAAACAGGGAGAATTTATGACTTTGTTGTTCTCACTTTTATCTAATACTGTAACCGGAGCTGGCCAGGCACATGGTCAAACAAATAATATGTCCCCTCTCGATACACACTGAGAAAGCCATTTGACATAAAGAGCAGTTGGATGTTAAATTGTAAGAGGGCCTGTTATTAAACAGCACTCTCGGCCGGTATTGTTTTTATAGTCAATCCCTTTTTCATCTATAAAAAGCTGGATGACTTTTCCATATAGTATTCCTATTTGGAGATATAAATACACTTTGCATACACTTCTTTCTCATTGACTTAACGTTGAATGAGTGTGCTTGGTAGCCTTCAGCTAAGCATATGCACTGAATGACATCTGGCATGAAACACTTGCTTTTACCGTGCGTAATGCTAATTACAGAATACACTGGTAGATGTTTAAGGGTAGCTCATCATAAAACACTTTATAACTTGAATGAAAACACGTAACAAAGAAACTTCTGCCCACAAAACACATAAGAAGCTGCATTAGAGGTTATGCAACTTTACAGCTGAAGTTCATGGAATGCGGTTGCTACTCGCACCAACACAGGTATGCAATAATGACTGAATTTGCCTGAAATTAAAGTGTGCTGCAATAGAGTAGTTATGCACAAGCATGTTTATATGTCTGAGTGCTGGCATACACTGTACTAACAGTGTGTCATTTGCAGAGCAGCTCCATAACTGCTGATACAACCATTCTCTTAATCTGGTCTGGTGATAATACTGTGAAGCCATTTACTCTAATAGCGGCTCTGTAAACTGCTACACCCACTTTAAGTACATGTTACAAACAGCTACAGGGAGAACCAACGCAAACTAAACTAAAAAAGGCAAACAACTTTTAAAAGTAAGTGAATGCACAAATGCTGTCTCTTAATTTTTCAGGGTAAATGACAGTGTAGGACCAGAGTGTACGAGGCTTTTGAAGAGGGCCCGTTCAGGGGCAGAATGTGTGGCTCAGTGAGAAAGTGGCAATAAAAATAAAAACAGAGCAGGAGGAATTCCTTGGTGGCAAATTAGCCGTTCCTAATGGAAGGGGGGACTAGCTGCTGTTTGACTAAAGGGAGGCAATAGTTAATTTGAGTAATTGGTGAGTTTCATTGGCAATGGGAGGTTCAAGGTTAGGCCTGCTGTATCTTTCTGTAGAGCCCAGGTTCAGAAAAGTCAGGCATTACCTGCACTTAACTGGACACATTTAAGAACGCAGTAGAGAGATTGACATGCAGTAAAATATATATTTATTTTTTCAATTCTGCAGTAATGGTGAAGAACTACTATAACTACCCGCTTGGCTTACTTTGCTCTTTTTTTCTCTCCTGTTCTTCAGTTACATTTGGCACATGTACTCTCAGTGCTTTTTCTCCTCAAATGACCTTGACCTTTTCGCTTTCAGTAGTTCTTCCAATTTTGTTCTTACATTTCTCTCAATTCCATTTCTGTCCTCTATCATTCATTCCTTCTTTACGCCTCCACATTGCGCTGCAGCATGTATGACTTTATAATTATACACTGCTCAACATGCTTAAAATACATCCAGTCAGCACATGCGTCTATACATATGCTTGTCACGTCTTTTGCGAGTACATTAAAAAAATCTGTCTTTAATAGAGAGTAGAGGAGTGTAATTACAAAGATTGAGAGTGACCTTTTAGACACACTTGGTGACAGCAGTAATTATCAGACAGTGAGTTGCACGGCAACCAATTTGCCACAGCTGGGAGGTAATTGGCAGCATGAGATCTGAGGACTGCTGCGTACATGGTGGGACCCGTGGTCTAAACTGGAAATGGAGGATAATGGTCCTTGATGTGTTTTATTTTTGTAGCCACAATGACTTGAGTGTTTAACCTGGGTCAGAATAATGAAAGACGGAGGAATGGTTGAGGGGAAGATTATGAAGTGAGTGTTCGAAGGGTTTTACTGGAATAGACAGAAACACAAACCATTAAATGAGGAAGTCCACATATGATCCTGTAATACCTTTTTTTGTATTAACGAAATTAGAAACTTTAAGATACATTGATTACCTTAAATGTAAACTTAACTTTGTCCCTTAATGACAAACGTAAGGGTAACGTTGCCAGGTCATGGTTTTACGGGGGTTTATGTGTTGGACTATTTCTTGGCTGGGTGTAGTCGGAGTCTTACAAAGTTGCCATGTAACCAATAGAGATTCCAGACTCGTTTCCGCACCTAAGCAGCCAAGAATGTGTTGTAGCTAAGCTAAGCTAACTGGCTTCTGGTAGTAGTTTCATATTTACCATACAGACATAAGTGGCACAGATTTTCCCAGGTAACTCTTGGCAAAAGAGCATGATGAGCATACTTCCAAAATGGTAGAACTATGATGGTGTTTGATGTATGTGATATGAGAAAATGTACCCAAACTGCAAGAGGGGATGTTAAATATAAAATGACTTCTGACCTGGAAGATGTAGTCTCCTGGCCGTACATCCGTCACATCAATCCACTGACAGTCGATATCATGGCGATATGTATCCCAACAGCCCACAGAGATACCCTGATCCCCCATGTTATAGCAGGAGAAGCGCTTCTGGACTCCTGAAACATTCACACACACACACACACCCACAACATTATTAATCACAACAACAAAGCTCATTTACTGCTTGGCATTCCCTGTTATCTTTAAGAGTCTTTAGCTTCTTGAGTTGCAGCAGTCTACATATGAACTCCGCTTTCTCATACGAGCTATTTCATCCATGATATAACAAGTAAATGGAGAGTGAACAAACAACAACAGCAGCGATCTAACACATTAACCACAAAGTAAAAATCTAAATAGCTGCAGCTGAAATATTGATATTAATTTCCTGTCACTAATGGGAAACAGTGTTTTAGTGGGAGTCATGAATAGTGAATATTACCCTCAGGGCAATACGTGTCCTCCAGACAGAAACTGGCCTTGTGTCCCTCTGCGATCCTCGTGCCATTCAGAGTAAGCAGGTCGTAATGCGTGAACACCTCGATACTGTGGTAGTGCCTGGGACGACAGAAGGGGAAACTCCAGGTGAGAGTGTGTATATGTGTGTGTGTGTCTGTTAGTGTATGAGTGTGTGCATTTACGCTAGGTGAACACTGGCTCCCTTTGGCTTGTATCCTAATGACCTCACTGCTCGAACATGAGCGTGGGTGTCACCGTAACACCTCTCACAGAAGCTTGTTTTAGTGCCGGCTTGGTTGAACTGTTTACTCGTTCTGAGTGAATGGAGGGCTTTGAAACACCCGTTCATAGCTCTGATGTGTTGTTGTTACAAACTGAAATGGACTTGACCGTGCGTGGGCTGCCCTGTCCTCTGTACTGTATTACATCCGACCTGTGTGACTGGATTGGTTCAGCAGTCATTTCCACAGACACGTGCTGCAGGGAGGCTAATCAATCCAGAGGGATGACACACTGTTTCAGGCCACCCATAACCTACTGGGACACATGTCACACAGCCAACACTGAGGGCTTCAAATGGCCCCTTCTTCTCTCATGACGACAGGCCTGAAGGTGCTTTCGTCACCTGACAAGAAACTAACTTACAGAGGTGAGGAAACTGAGAAGTAGAGTGGAATTTGTTACAAGTAGACCTGAGGACAATATTTAGTCTATGTAGAGCTAATGTACAAATTGCTGCTGTGGACCGTTGACAGACAAAGGCTCTTTTGTTGTAATGCCCCGTGTTGCACGCTACCCACAGCCCCCCTGTCAAACCATACGCACACTGGCATAGACATCACACTTCAGCATGTTTTTTTTCCTGGTAGCAATTGAGTGCAATTAAATTAAATATAACCCAAATTACTCAACAAGGAGGGAGCTATTTTCCTTAATGCACGTAAAAGCAATTTTCTATGAGGAACAGGTGTTTGTCCGAATATTTTTTTAAAACCTCTTAAAACCACAGCTCACCTGAATCCGAGACACTAAACCACAGTTTTCCCCAAAAAAACACTTAGAATTACCACAGGGGCAACCACAACATCCCACTTATAGTAAGTATTTAAACAGTTCTTTCCATTGCAACAACCTAAGCGATGTTACTCCTCCCTAAACTCCTGAAAGATGCTATACCTGTGACACTGGTGCCATGTCCAGCTCTCTCTTGTTGCTTTGGGTCTGAAATCGGACCGACCCATGTTCATGATGCGGGAGGAGAACCGCAACAGGCGGCGGTGGCCATAAGGCCAGTTCATCCTGGCAGCGGACGAGGACAGACAGTTCTCCTCATTGGCACAGGTCAGCAGGTGGAGGGGTCGGTCTTCCAGGTAGGCTGTCTCCTGGACCAGCTGGGCATCCAGAACAAGGTCAGGCGCCGCTGAAGAAGGTCAGATGGGAGAGGTTATGTTAGGATTCAAACTGATTTAGAATGATTGGAGAAGATGTGAGCTACAAAGAAGGCTGTACTTACTGTCTGAACAGCTGACCCCAGCGGCCTTCGTCCCACCTCCTCGAGGACAGTGGAGATTGTTGTTGCGCCGGCACTGTTGAATTGAATGCTCCGTGCCCACACAGTGAGTTCCACTGAGAATCAAATCACTGGCATTCGAGTGACCGGGCCGGTACCAGGTATCCTGTAAAAGGAAGGGGGCGGGGTCAAAGGACAAAGCAAACCTGTCAGGTTTTCTATCAATAAGTAGGATCATAGCACTGTCCATCACAGTAAATACAGGGGCTGTGACTATGGATTGGCCTCTCACCCATTCGTTGTTTTTTCATCAATAACCCAGACACCGCAGATGGGATTTTGACAAATCTTGGACGAATGATGCCTCTTAACACTAATCTGGCTTTTTTTTTAAAACATACTAATTGGTTTAGAAGTTACATTTTTTGTTCATTCAGGACAACATGCCCATTATTTTAGAGACTTCGACAAAAGTTTTTCAAGATTACGAATAAAGGGCAGCACTTCAGCCAGAGAACAAAATGACATGATTGTTAACACCTTATGGATGTAATTGGTCAGGAAGGTTGTTACCTGATGAGCACTGGCAGCGAAACCCAGGCCGAGCTGTCTGCATGTCACCATGGCTTCATTGATGCCCCAGTTCTCACTACAGACAGAGCCCCAACGCTTACGACCCCCAACATCCATTAACACCTCAACGCGGCCTTCTGATGGGACTCTGCCACCAACAACTCGCACCTGGAAATGAAAGGGATTCAGTTGTTAGTGTGCAATCAGTGAAAGCTCATACATTTTTGTCTGGTTTTAGAGTTGTTTTTATACCGTGTTCTCCATTCCGGTCTTAGGGATGTTACAGCGTACTGAGGCATCCTGGGTGTGTTTGAATGTCCACGGTTGAACTTCCTGGAAGTAGCAGTCTAGGATGGAGCGCTCACTCCCCATACACTGTACACTGTTCAAATGGATAGGTCCGGTACCTGAAGAGGGAGGAGGACATAAGGTAGATTTAAAGACTATGCTGACAAAAATAAGGCAGCAATATATGGGAGCCAGAGGAGCATAGACATAGCTGAAGGGCAGTATTTATCGTGCACTGTTTGGGGCCAGCAAACGCAGACACAGAGGCATTACCAGACTTTATCACGAAAAGGAGCTCACACACATTCAATGCTCTTGATTCTTTTCAAGTAATTATGCTTTGCTATTTTCCAACAAAACAACAACGATAAGTTCCTATCTGTCGTGACAAAATGCTTTTCTGGCCAAGCGTTGGCAACACCACAAACATCTGCTTTAGGGATCTGCCCCACCTCATTACCACTATTCTGTTGCTTTTGGCACAACAACAATAACATTGTGTGTAGTCCACCACCCTGGGTGAACAAACAAGAGCAACTCTGTGGGTACAAAATAAAAGACTATCACAGTATCTGTTTATGGTTTTAAACCAGATGATCTCTAAATAACATAGAAGATGTTGGGAATAAATCTTAAGATAAAGATTTTGTGAAAACAAACAGCTGCCGCCACAATGACTGCCGTGTGTGAAAACACAGAGCAAACACTGGCAACAGTGTTTTCTTAAAACAAAAGACACAAACGGCAAACTTTGAAATGAGGCAGCATTGAAATAAACACAACCAAAACCACTAAAACCGGGGGGAAAAGAGATAAACCAAGAAAGAAGGGCGTGAAGAAAGATAACTTGAATGGTATGGAGCAGATTGCAGGCTAACCCCCTCCATCTGTCTCTGTGTTGGTTTTAGTAGATTGTAGGCCTGCTTCCACACTGGTCGCACTGCGTGGGTTCAGACTTATGAAAGGAAGCATCAAAACCACTTCCGCCTCTATCTACAGTGTAAAGGCCACAAACTAGATCCAAAGACAAACATGGGGCCCGGACGAGGGATCCTCAAAATGAACAGTGACACGCTGTATTTAAACCTTAGTTTGGGAAATCCACAAAAACCAAAAATAAATTTCAAGAAACTGGCCGCACAAACTTTACATGCAGAAGTATACACAGGCAGTCAGGTTGTTTTACTTCCTTTTGTAATATAGTACTCTAAATGTACAGTATATGGACTTCCCAGGCAAAATTACACGGTAACGTTACAATGTTGGTCAAGAAAGAAAATAGAAACATTTTTCCTGTAATTTAACTTACTGATGGTGATAATACATGTAATGATGATGGGAGTTAGATGGTTAGCAGATGGAGTTTTAACAGAGCTTAGAATATTTTCTTCACTTTCATTCTGCCGGACATCAATTCAACAAATGCTCAAATCAAATTCAACATAAAACGGCAAGGATCGACAGAAGATACAGCTATGAGAGCAGAATTCAGGAATGATATAAATGTGGAGGCTTAAATGTAGTATTTAAAATAAACAGGTTGATCTTGATTACCATATAATAAGAATTGGCATTGGATAGATTAGAAAACATACTTGGAAACATGGAAACACAGTCAATTTGGTCAGATTCTTTTTCAGAATAGCTTAAATAGTTGGTTAGCGGTTACAAGGGAAACCCTGTTCTTCACCTCTCTGAAATTATATTCTGTTTTAGGCACGTTAATGTAGTGCGTGTAGTGTTTCTTTTCATGGAACATCTCTTTCTCTGCGTTTCTTTGCCAATTGCTAAAATAATGTTTCTAAATAGATCTGACTGACTATGCGTTTTTAGATGCTAAAAGCCAAGAACCATCAACATATGTTTAAGCTTGGTTGCAAATCATAAGGTATTATAATTATATAAATTATAATTATGTAAATTAAATTACAACTTTACTCATCTCAGAGGGGGATGTTCTGTGCGGTGTGAAATAGAAAGTGGTACAACCAGTCTGATTAGTGAGACCACATTGAAGCCAATCTCTGACTGGCCGACCTCTCTCTCAAGCCAAACAGCCAGTCGACCACAACCTTTATGATCATAATAAATTATCCAATACTCTCCTTTAGCGTCTTCGTTTTCAATTTCTCTCACGTGCTGAAATAAAGCATGTTTATTTGAATGTATTTAGAGTTATGTGAAGTATAAACGTTTGACACAAAATGTTTATGCTCTATCAGAAAGGATGGTTTAAAGAGAAATTAACTGTATGCAAAACTTTTACAAAACCACATTTGATATCACTCTTTCAGAGAGTCTCTCTCAGAAAGGGTTTGTTCTATCAAAGAGTCTATATTAGGCCTCAACGACATATACCCCTGTGTTTATGTAGCCTTCAAGCACATGGAAAATTAGTAAAATGTCTAACAGGCTGCATGTTATAGAAAGGAAGCTATGAGAGCACTTTGAAATCCAATCGTTGTGCATGGCAGTGTATATGTAGGACAGACAGACAGATGGAAAGGGAGAGTACTTTGCTGTACGTGTGTGAATGCACGTGTGTGTGGGCTTCAGAGAGGAGAGTATGTACCTGAAAGTGTGTTTATGGGGTCTATTTTAATTTTGCAAGCACAACAACCAACGGTTACTCTTAGTGCAAAGACTGTGTTGCCTTCTCAAAGCACTCCTTCTATTTTGGTTCATGTATGTGCAGCGGTGGAGGGCTGTGTGATGGCGAATGATCACAGGGTCCGTCATGTCCCAGGTATCATCGCTCCAACAGCTGAACCTATAACAGTGTGTAGAGGTGTGCTTGGTTATTTTGTAGAGGCCTGGTGTCATTTGAATGTAATTTAATCAAGGTAAACACAGTGCACTCTGTGTAATGGTACTCTGCTCTGGCACAGCACTTCTCAATTTGGACTTATTAGCATAGTTGTCCTAATGCCTTCAGATAAATGCAAGAATTGTATTAAGTTTAGAAGCTTTTTCATACAGTTTAGATTAATGGGAGGGGGGGGATTTACTGGCGTTCTACCTTTTACCCACGCAAAACCTTATTTTTGACTGCAGATTTGAATGCATCTACTGGTCGGAGAGTGTTTGAAACTACTATTGTATTCTATTTTTTGTGCATTTGCACTTACATTTTGTTTGATGTTGAAAAAATCTGGCAGCTGAGTGATGTTATATGTGTAAAATATTCCAACAATGTCCCAAGAATTTCTTAGTTAGGACCTTGCACTGGGCCTTACAATACCACACAAAGGACATAGCCAATTTCAAGTTGAAGAAAATATGAGAGAGAGAGTAAACTTGGCTTTTTAAAACCAGAACCACATCTTAATGTATGAATCTGAGACTAATTGTATTAAACACAGCCATGCAAAATACCCATGCTAGTACCTGCATATACACACATATAGCTAAATGGTTGGATCAGTGAAACATTTTTATAACTCTGCCTAAGATTTCTGGAACCAAGATGAACCTGAATTCTGGCCCAACAACTGAAAGTGTTGATTGAATCCAGACGACAAGGGGTGTGAAGCCTTTTAAAAGTATCTTCAAAGGAGCCAACGTAACCAGATTTAAGTTCTGTCAGGCTCATCAAAAAGAAAAGTACCGTAGTTTAAATGACATCATCTACAGAAAACCCAATTGAAGAGGTTTGAAGGTAACAGGGAGTTCTTCAAAAATACTCTACTGTATGTATGATTAACTGAACAGCTAAACCAGCAGACTGTCGTCCCACATTTCATCTTGATCAGCTTGATTAGAGACTACACCCCAGACTGAGGCATGGAGAAACCGTTCTCACATCTCGTAAGGGTGGGGACACCACTGGCGCAGCTGGATAGAGACTGAATCCGTGCATCACCAAAGCCGTAAAATTGAAAATGAAGGGAAAAGACCACAGCACCTCAGTGAGTAAATGAAAAGATTGCTTGAAGCTAGCAAGATTATGTCTGTGGCTAACGTTACCAAATGCCAACGTAAACATCCATGGCTTATAGTATTACATTTTCTGTGTGAAAGTATGTGTGTGTGAGTGGTGTTTGGGCAGCTGTTAGCCCTGGCACAGGACTTGTTTAATCACAGCTGGAGATACTGCAATCAACACGTTTTGCAGCTTCAAGAGGTAACATACAGACTCAGACAGACGGGCAAACACTCATGCCCATGCATTATCTTATCAGTCAGCGCAGACGGGTGCGGCGTCTAAGATAAGCAAAAGACTGGAAAAGTCTCCCTGTCTTCTCTGGAATACCATGACGCGTGATAAACACATTCAAACATTCAAATTGCACACTCAAAACAACTAGATTGAATCTGGGCTTCTCTAGATTTCCAGTCTCAGTTAAGTGGAAGCCTTTTTTCTGATCAGGAGCAGTTCTCTTGCTTACCTTGACCCATAAAGGCTCCATTCAGGGCATCCTTGGCAGTACCAAAGCCGAGTTCTCTGCATACCACACTGGCTGCAGGTCTGTCCCACATGTGGTCCACGATGGTCCCCCATTTTCCATCTCTTAGTACCTCCACACGACCCTCACCCAGTCTGGGGCCAGCCTTCAGACGCACCGGCTGTACAGGGCAGAAAACCGAAGAGTTTAACTTGTAACTCAGCTTAGTGCAGTTCATTAAAACACTGTGTATTCATCCCTGTATCAATCTTACCACAACTGGATAGGGGGCCTGGGGTCTTCCAGAGGAAATGCGAGCAAACTGAGGTCCTGCCACACACTTGACAACTGCATGTCTCCCGTTCTTACAAGGAGTGGGACTCCGGGCGATTGACAGCTGAGCGAGGCACTCTGACAGGGAGTTCTCAAACCCCTGACAGTGAACTTTCTCTATCCAGAATCCCTTCTTCTTTGACATGATGCTCAATCTAGAAAGAAGAAAACAGTTCTTGTAATATATTCTTAAAGCCACTGATAACGTGGTATACATCTTTAGTATTTCTCAAATACATTAAGTATGCACTAAAATAGCAATGATGAAAGTGACAGATACAAAATATTCTTAAATATTGTTTATGAAGGGTTTGACAATTAAAATATACTGAAAACTAATTTGGTTATTAGGACTGTGTGGTTTTGTTTATCAGATTTGATTGAAACTCTTAAACAGGTTTTCAAGCCTTTAAAGAAGTTCAACTTCTGACGTCTGCGAGTATATTTCAATGAGTGAGATCAAAGATAGCTATCAATCATGACAAATTGTTGTAATTGTATTACCTTGTAGAAGGATCTGAAACCTTGGTATCCCATATTTTCCTATAAAAAATACAAAGAACAATGTTAGTTTTATCAGGTCTGTATATTCCCTGAGGTTAGTAACATACACACACAGACACACCACCCTGTGAGGTGACCTGGGTCACCAATTTCTCATGTGGCGGGGTAGTGACTGAACAATATACTGTAGCATCTGTTGTTTGTTTTATATGTAACCTGGCCACACAGGAGGGATTTCTGCCACAGTTAGTAGCGGCACAAACAGTTACCGACTTACTAGAAAAGTATTCTTACTGAGGTACATGGTTTTGACCAAAGTAGTTACAGCTCAGACTTGATCAAAAGATGAATCATACAGTTCTATGTATATCTTCCATGTATAAAACCGGAATGAGCTCTGCTTGCGGCTTTGTGGTGATTGTAAAGTTATACATACATTAATGCAGATTACTGATATAGTTTAAGGAAGAAATGCAATGTTCTTGTTCTCCTCCAGTAACTTTGATTCCTGTCTATCTGTTTTGCTTTATAGGTTTAGTAAGATATGTTTCCATCTGGAATGTGGTTTACTGTTTTTATGTTTAAAGTTAGGCAACAGTCTTTTCTTGTCATCAACATACGGTTAAGTGTTCAACAGGAATGTGTTGCTGGGTGTGTTTTATCTTAATTACCCACCTTTACGTTACATTAAATGCACTTTCCTTTTAAACCAACATAGACACTTTGAATACAAGTCTTTAGCATTCCGTGTTGCAATAAAACAGAGATGTGTACATAACTACAGGAGTTACTGTAGGAACTATAAAAGGATTTTTTTTTTTCAAACACAAGATATTTTTAACTTAGTTGTTAACCTCCAAAGCCACACGCAGTCCAAACAATCATGACATTGAACATCAGTAATGTACAACATTTCTGGGAAAACAGGGTTTGACCAAGCACGATATACAAACAAAAACTCTGGCAGTGCGCTGCATGTCAGAGAAATGACAGAACCAAGTAGAGACTCATGAACCAAGTATGCTGGCTGACTCGGGAGAGCGGTGGAGAGGAAAGCCTTCTGTTCTGCTGGCAGACACGCAGAGCAGACATGCCACACAGACCATGCCAGGACATCCTCTAACCACTGCAAAGTGCATGCACCATCACATCAATTACTTTAAAATACTCATACACACGCTACAGCCTGCTGATATTAGAAAGAGACTATATCGTCCATTCTGGTGGTGCGATTGGCAAACAAAATAATGTTCATTATACATTAGGTAATTAAGAGACTAACATTGTTATATACATTGTTTATTTTATAAGATAATCTGACCATCTAAAAGATTTAGGGTCGAGTGTCTCGTTATCAGTTTACAACCCACTTTGCTAAAATGTTAACACTTACAACTACAGTAGCATTAATCAGAGTGAGCTGGTGAGGCGTAGCTTCATTAAAACACCACATATTTTTTAAGTGTAATCTCTTTAGAGCTGTATATTAGCATGGCATCACAGGTGTGGGAGGCTAAATTAGTTTCTACTTTGTGGCTACTGACACAGCACTTCATTAAAAATACTCCAATGCTGGTTTTAATGGCATTAACTTATATAGAAACAAACATGACCAAGGATATTTGTATAAACGGACAGGTAGATAAATATTTGAATTTCTGACAAGAACTCCGGAGATTCCCAAAAATGTTAAGCAAAAAACCTCAAAAACAAACTGAGGATGCTCGAATAAAGAGAAGCATTGTCTTTGAAACGATGTTATGTTGAAGGTTGTGTGAAGTCATGGAATGCTGACAACCTGTTTCTTCAGGCTGTAAGTAGTCAATGGGGCAGAAGAGACCAAAAATGTTAGCATTCTAAAAAATATGCAAACTTCAATTTTAGCAATCATTTATCAAAATGAGGTGTTTTGCAAATTACAGATGCCATTTTAAAACAACACTCATTAAATGGTCGTTTCTCAGGCCCATTTAGAGCACAGAGTGCAGCTCTGAGTTAAGCTTACATTATGAAGTGAACATCTGTAAATGAAATCTCAACTGCTTGAAAAGCATTGCTACCTTTCCAATATATATCAAACATTTGACTTGATGAGGCAGAAACTCCACTATTTGTAAAACACATTCAGTGCTCTGAATAAAGCCGCTTGTGCGTACAGGAGACCTGCTCTAATTGGCGACTGACACATTGTATAGAATTTAACACTTGTTCTTTACAGTCTCTTGAATTACACTTGTAAAATATCTTAAATGTGTCTATCATGTGGCTCTGCAGTAACATCGGGTATAGAGAGTTAGGACCATGAACACACACAGACATACTCCCTTGAGGCAACATGTCTGTGACATGTTTGTGACCTCACCACAGACCAATCAGCTAACCACTTTCCCTCTTAAGAAACCAACAGGACTACTACACAGGATTTAAACGATGTCTTCAGGTCTTTCATTTCACTGAATTAAGAACTGTTTGTAAATGCTGAATTTCATCCAATAAAATAAATATGTTTTAAATTGTGAAATAATAGTTAGCATGAGCAGTATGACAGCATTTCTCTACATGGTGTGTGCTGATGAAATGAACAGGTGGACTCAGTTTTAAGGTTTTTTCTACCTACATATCATTCATCACCTTAAAGCCACTAAGCAGTGTTAAAAACACCATTTTAATAATTTAGGGGAACTGTTGAGCTGTTTTTCATGCTGCATAAATAGTATCTTAATGCAGCATAAAAACTAGAAAAACTCTTAGGTGGTCCGGACATTTCTATCAGAGTAAAATCCTTAATTAATGTATAATCCTTTGGTTTAATAATTTCTTTATATCTTACTATTTATTGAAGTGAAATTTGAAGCGTTGACCATTTGATTCCCTATACTTTAAGTACTAAAATATATTACCATTAAACCTTGGGTTCATAATGCATATTCAGCTCATAATAAGCATCTGACAGTGGACCTAACAATCACCAACATCTAAATTAAAAGGCCAAGATCAAACATATTTTATATTGTTTAGAGATCACAGTTGTTAAAATCAAATATTAGATTTTATTATGAAATTAAGTTTGAAAAGGTTCTTGCATTTCAAATCATAATTCCATATTTACATGCAGCCAGAAGCAGCTGTGAAAAATCACAATCCTTCAACTCAGTTTTGAAAGCCAGCTTCCAGTCTGTTCACAAAATAACAACTGGCATGCACGCATTCATAAATTAAAAGATGGTTAAATAAATGAGAGAGAAGGTCACTGAGGAAGATCACACAGACATCAGACAGGAAAGCCAGACTCGGTCCCTCAAAATGTCACAGAAAAGCCTGAAAATGATACCCTCATCAAGAACATTTCAGCTGAAACATAATTAAAAATAAAATGCAGGTTTAGTCCCCAAATCACTATGGTGACAGAGGAAGACAGACAGCCGCTGACACAGCGGGCCGTGCTGCAAACTGCAGCTGTAATTGAACATATTTCACACGAGCAAGCGAAAATCTGGCTCGTCTGACTGCTGCTCCTGTGCTTTTTCTCAATCTCCTCTTTCTCTTGTTACTCTCTTCCTCCTCAATCGCCAACTATGTCTTACTCTCTCTCACACACAGCTATAATTGGGGGTGTTTTTTTTTCACCCTCAGCAGAAACCCCGGAGAGCCTTGGTCCTGACCAACCTGTAATTACAGCATCTTCAGAGTCTCATCCAAGAGACACAGCGAGCCGAGAGACATGGCATGGCCCGGGTTTCTAAGAATGGCCTGAGAGACTTGGAGCAAGGTGGAGAAACTGGGGGGGTGTGTCACTGGCTACATTTGGTCAAACCATGCAATACAATCCTAAACTTTCCTGCTGCTATTTAAGTCGAAGATGTTACATGGAAACTGAACATGAAAGAGCCTAACACCCAATTGTTTCCCCATGACTCCTCTTACATTTTGTACAGTAATTATGGTTACAGTGGCAATTTAGTCAGAGGGCAATCCTTACAATTACCCAAAGTAAATGCTGAGACGGCATTACCTGTATATCAACAATTTTGTTCTGGTTATAACTGTTTCTTGTAAGTAAACATCCAAATACAATAACAACGATAAGGTTTCACCCTGAAAACCAAATATTGCAAAAGTGTTTAACTGTTGCAAAAATAACACATTACTGGCAGCTAAGACATTGAGGCATATGTACACTTTGTGGTCAAAAACACATTTTGGGAGAGAACAAACAAAGTACAGGTACAGATTTAGAAACAAACACATCACTGAGGCTACAGAAAAACACCAGGTCATACCCAGGACAGGTCGACCAACCTGTATCAAGTCCCAACCGCTTTCATGCCAGAGCCTTAGAATTTACACGCACAATAAAAAAAAATCAACATAATGGCGTCCACCAAAACCTTACACTGTGCATTTAGAAGCAGATATGTTGGATAAGCAGTATAGTACATTTTGTTGTGGCTTAGGTCAGAGCCTTAAATAGCTCATGGAGTGCTATTGTTTAAGTTTCTTTCTCTTGACCTCAGAGGGAGACTTAAAAACAACACCCTGGAACCGCCACTGAGCAGATTCCCTGCAGGCTTCAGTCCAAGCCCTTCAAGCTACAGCAGCTTCGTCCTCCTCTGTCATATCTCTTTTCTTGGTGAGCAGCCAAATCTCTTATGTGGCAGCGATACAAATATAACCATCTAATTCCTCACTCAACTCCTACTTGTTCTTCTCATCTCCCATGCTTTGCATTAAGTGGCAAATCTTTACTGCGATGGGAAATCGAACTGAGGCATAAAAAGCATCACACCTGCAATGCGGGGAAACTCTAATAAATGATCATGTACAGAGACACGGCCAGGCTGTTTGACGACAGCTCATTCTGAGGACCTTTTATTACTGGAGATATGATGCCTGATGATGCCTTTTTCCAACAATAGAATCCAGTTAAAGCATCACTGTGTTCCCAATAAAAGAGTTAGGAGGACATAGCTTAATTCAAGGGCAATGCAGAACAACTTTCAGTGAGTGTGTGTGCTCCAATATAATAGGTATGTTGGGAAAGTCAACAAACGTTAAAATAGTCTATATAACAATTGAGTTACCGCATCAACAGTTACAGCTTTAGTAGGAAGAGGAATCTTGCACATACATTACAGAGCAGATGTTGTGGTCGGTCCAATGTTGATTCAGAATAGGCTTGGCCAAGAGAGGAAATGAATAGCTAAACTATGAATCACCTAGCCGGTAGCTCTCCAGGAACTATATCCAACCGGGTCCCCCTTCCACTGACAACGGCAATTAGTCAGTGACTATTTATTCTTAAAAAAGTAATGTCGTAATACTCTGTGTGGTCCTCCTGTGCTTAAAGAAAACTTGTAGCTGGAACCAGTAGTTGGTTATCTTAGCTTAGCATAAAGACTGCAAACGAGGAGCTAGCCTGGCTCCATCCAAAGGTTTAAAAAAGATTGGACAAAACCACCTGTAAATGTTGTGCTTTTTTAACAGTTTAAAACCCCTGCCCTAGCACACATAGATACACACACACAAACTGGCATCCTGTCACACTTGCTGTTAAAGTGGGATGTAAAAGTGAAGAGATGCATGGCTGACTCAAGCCTGCAGAGGCTGCCCTGTCAATAAGACAAGTCGCCTCACAAAGACCCTCATCCTGCTCTCCAATAGCCACCTCTGTCCCACACATGGTATTGATGGGACAGTTAAAGCACAATCAGCAGTGATATTACACCTCAGCATGGGAATCTAAAAGTTAGAGTGGGGCTGTTTGTCTGAGAGCTGCAAGCTGAAGATAGCATCAGGGAGAGAGTGAGAGAGGTGAGCATAGGTGCTTTGCCTAGAGAGAGGTGCAGAGAAAGGGCAGAAAAGAGGGGACAGAGATTCCTTCATCATCATCTAGGCTGAGGAAGGGAGGGGGGAGTAATGGGGGACACACGGCAGAAGTGGCTGGGGGAGTAAGATAAGCCCAACAAAAGGCCTTTACTCAAAGTGGCTTTAAACAGGATGTCAGTGTTGCTTTTTTATTCTTCAGTATGAGTTTTTATTCACTTAACAATGAGAGGAATGACAAACCATGTTGTCCTTCCGAACTACAGTCAACAGCCCACTGTAATGTAATATAATAACTTGAGTTCGCAAATGTGAAATGTGTTGCTCTCGGTGCCACTAGCAGGAAAGATTAACACTCACTTGTATGTTTTGACGTTGTGCTGAGTAGCCTCTGGAAAGCCAAGCATCCCACACACAACTCGGCTGCTGTTGAGAGTCCAACCCAGGTCGCAAACCTGCCTCCATCTCCCAGCATGCTTCACTTCCACCGCACCTTCTGTGATAAGGCTCTTTCTCTTTGTAGCCATGAGAATGGGACGAAGACGGACCTCCTCGATTCGCACCTTACTAGGAACCTTGGGGAAGATGAAAATGTAATGTTACATACCTTTCTAAGATTAGCATAGACATTTCCAGAAGTAAACTCCTTTACCGGGGGGTGTCTTTGGAACCGGGGAATCTCTTGTTGTTGATGTCCGTTTCCATAATAGCCATATCCTGGATGCCTGCGGGTGACCACATTTCCCTGCCACTGAGCTGCATGGCCGCCGTTGGGCCTGCTGAAGGTGGTGTGGCCTCTACTGGCTGTCTGATCCGGCCTGCGCTCAGTGTTGCACACCACCCCCAAGTCTTCCGTGTGTTTACAGTCATTCACGCCCCAGCCGTTGTGTTTGCAGTCCTTTATGGACTTCTCTGAGCCGTCACAGCGTACATTATCCATCCATATTGGGCCTTGTGAAAATAAAAACACTTCATTACGTCATTCATAGTGACTTTCATTGATTGTTCAATAGACAAACTGTGCATTGCATCTACACAAGGGACCCAAATCAGTTCCTAAACACCTAACACTTGACTTTTACTGGCGCTGTGATTTAGGGTTGCACCTTAGCGGCGTGTTTAGCGGTGGATACACAGTATTTTACAAGGCAGGTTGCTGTAGATCCTGCCCCTTGAATCTACTCAACCTTCTCTTTAATTTGGATTTAAAAGCTGCAGTAAAGAATGTCCATAAACCACAGCAAGTGTTGCACAACTCTGGCAAGTGAATGCTATTATTATTCTAAAACAAATGCCCTATCTTGGCCCATATATTTGCTCTGCCAGCCTGCCAGGCGACCTGTAGACTCCAATCCCACAACAAGTTATCTTCGTCACTTTATGATGTTAGTTATTTTGGATGCCTTAATTGGTGGTCCTTTCATGTAGCCATGCATTTAGAGTTGTGTGGAGGAAGCACACAAGAGACAGGTTTTCAATGAACTGTTCCAATATGGCCGCCTGCTGAGTCTCAATCTAATAAATGACAATGATTATCTAATTGGCCTTTTTAAGAGCAGACATTTTTGACTCATTATTGCATGAATAGCACAGGTGTAAATAATACAACTAAGTTTAGCTTTTTTCGATTCAGTCAGTGAGTTATGCAGTCCTTTTAATATAATTATTACACCTGTGTTTTCACTGCTACCATGTCAAAGGCGGCCTATCATAGTTTGTCACTCACAAGTCAAGTCTGGCCAATGACAAAAAACTGACAATGTACTTTTTTCAGGAAAATGTCTCACTTCCAAAATTGCTAAATGGTTGTAATTTGTTACAGGAAGTGCTCTCACCGGCTCCTTCTCCATACTGTGCGCTGTGTGCCCACGTCACACCGCTCTGGAAACCCAGCTCTTTGCACACCACGTTGGCCAACTTGAGGTCCACTTCATCATCGCAGACAGTCCCCCAGGTGTTGTTGTGCAGCACCTCCACGCGCCCTTCGTGGGGTTCTCGCGCAAAGTTGCCTGCCAAACGCACCTTGGCGGCGGATGCGCGAGGAGCCCTGCGCTGATTGGACGAGCTCCGCCGAGGTTCAGCGCGAGCGGGAGAAGAGAGGGACAGCAGCAGGAGGAAGAAGCTCAAGCAGAGGGTGCGGGTCATCGTGACGGAGAGGAGGGGGTCTGCAGGTACAAAACGTTACACTACATGATTCAATGTGCTCTTCTTTTTACGCTTAATCAGACGATGTTTCAGGTTATATTCATTTGGCTTCTGTTAAATTTACCAGTGGAGTAATATACCTGGCTAGTCAATTAGGCAGTCAATTTAAAGCTATAGGCTAATTTCCCCATAATGACAAACATCTGTCATCACTTTTAGATGACATATTACATCTTGAAACTCAAACCACAGTGTATAAAGAGTAATTCCCTAACACAAGTCAAACAGTCAGCCTGTAGAAACCCCTCAGAGGCCTGGTTATTAAATGGACCAACGGTGACATCCTCTGGACAAAATAATTCAGGTAAACTAGGCCTACTATAAAGTATTCTGATACAGCCAATAAATAAAACGGGATCTCAGTCAAAGAGATAAAGCCAGACTTGTGTTGTAGTTTGTAGTAATCATCAATTTTGCCAAAACACATAAAATGACTAGGCCTACTTTTCAATCATGTCAAACATTGGCATATAATTAAAGACCAACTAACGCATTTTTGTATTGCAATTTACGTGAATAAACATCCCTGAAGGCGTACTAACAGACTGAAAGAAACACGAGACAGGTTTTAACTGGAGGCTAACAAGTGTCACAGCCAAACAAGAACGCAGCGGTGGAGACAGACACACTGAAACATTAAATCACTGCATGCCACAGAACAACACTGAGCACGAAATACACCAAATCTGCTTAAATAAATAAATATAAAGGAACGAACCATCAACAAGCAAACAGACTTTGCAGGCATGGAAACAGTAAATCATAGGGAAAACAGCAGCTTAATCCTAACACTGCACTGTTTGTCTCTGTTTATGCTTATTTCATAGGAACCACCTAGAAACAACACATTCTTCTTAATGTTTGAACATTGGCAGTTATATATATTTTATCTAACTTATTTTTTAAATAAATTAGAAAAGCTCACATTTAAGAACAGAAAAATCATCTCTACACTGCTACACCTGTTACACTTGCACACAGATAGGCTATGAATAAAAAAATAAAATAATAAACTGATAAATCAAAATAAAGTAAATAATATTCCATACCAAGATAAAATGTAAAAAGAGAAGGTAAGGTGAAAGTTCACTCACCTGGCAGGCAGCAAATGTTTGCAGTGGTGGACGTCACTGGCTAGGGGAGAGTGACTGAGTGAAGGAGTGAGTCTGCTCTCCTTAGTCTATCCTCCCTTCTGCCCTCCTTCTCTCTATATGCCTCCCTCCCTCCCTCCCTTCTCTTGCTCTTTTTCCTTCTGGGATCTCATATAGAAGTGTTAATGTAAAGGCTAAAATGTAAAGCTGGTAATTACATCGCAACCTTGACTGCATAATGCTCCAACACTTTCTAGGAAATGTAAAAATATCTGAGTAGTGAATTCCCTACACCAACATTTTAACTTATTCTGTAGTTGTTCTGCATTTGTGTAGTTGTAGGTGGAAACTTTTAAGTCTTTTGTCACATTTTAATGAATCTGGCAGGGAGTGTCTCGAAAGTCATCCGTTTCTGGATAGATGTATACATTATGAAACTTATTTTCATAATCAAATCAAATGTTTTGTCTCTGATTGGGCCTCTTTACATCTCTCTTCTCTGATAGGTTGAAGATGCTTTACACAACTGCACACGCACAGTGTTATAAAACCTTAGGGTGAACATGTGTATTATGTAACTAACAGGAAGGACTCTGGTTCAAGAATAGTTTCAAACATCAAACTCCAAGTGTCTTAAAGAAGCTCCCTATACCGCAGGGTAGATATTTCCTTGTTGAGAATGCCGCAAACCACCAACTCTAAAAAAGGCTCAGCCTCATCGTAGCTATGGCGCTCGTGACTGATGAGAATACGCCATTCCACCCCTGCCCAGGAGTGTGTTACTATAGTCTAACATATCATCATGGCATATAAAAGCATAAAGGTTTGAGCCATCAGGTCCGGAGAAAAAATGAGCGAAAAGTCCTTTTTATAGCTTTCTAGCCGGGTTCACTTCAGTGCTCCGTGCTGATCCGATTTAGATTTCCTGCATTTGTCTACTGAGGCCTTTCTACATGTTTGAAACTTGTTTATTTGTTTTTTGATCATTTTTGGATGATGTTGGACACATTTAGCTCCCTGGAAATGTTTAGCTTCAGGGTGTTGTGTTGATAAACTGTTTTCCTGTTTTCAAGTAAACCTCAGTGGGCACCTTTTTAGGCAGCATGGTGTATTCTTAGGCATCAAGAGGTAGGAAACGAAACATCAACCCAACCGTAAAAAAATTGTATGCAGAGCCCCAATGGGGTGAAAATAAAAAAAATCATATGTTACATATATGTGTATTTGTGTGCACACGTGTAAACTTTGAAGCTGTAATTGAGATGTTTGTGTGCAGAGTGATGGTGCGACTGGGTGGCAGGATGGTGGTCCCACCCTGACTGGTAAACCCGAACAGGAAGAGCAGACCCCCTATTAGCGGGGCCAAATCAGAGGGACCTGCAAGGCCGACAGGGAAGTAAAGAGAGACACAAAAAGGAAAGGAGGGTGCTAAGGTTAAAAATATAATTATCATTGATGTGTGTGACATTTTTCAATTATAACTTGTGATGCACTGTTGTATATCAGACTAATTAGACTAGACTAGACAGGTGTCCCTACGTGTGTGCCAATACTTAACAGCTCAGTGTGTGTGTGTGTGTGTGTGTGTGCGTGCGTGCGTGCGTGCGTGCGTGCGTGCGTGTGTGTGTGTGTGCTAGTGAGAGTGCATTACAGGGCTCTAGGAGGGCTCACAGGGCAGAGAGCTTTCTCTTTCTTTCTCACTGCCTCTCTCTCTCGCTCTCCACCTCTCTAATTACGCCGACCAAGCAGGCTCTGCCCTTACCCACAATCTGTGGAGGCATGAAATAAATACATGCTCTCCAACAATAAACAAGTGCCTTTTCAAAGGACAGCACCTCCTCATGCTCACCCCCACCGCTGTCTCTCTGGGCTTTTATAATGCTTTTACTTAGCATGCAGGCACATAAGGTAGAGAATACGCCACTCAGGTTTAAGGGCTGAGAATGCAGCGAGCAGTACGTAAAGGGTTGATCTAATTAGCTTTAGCATCAAAGGGCATTTTGGTCTTAACCCCAAGGTGCACTTAAATTTGACTATGAGGTGAAAATGTTATTGATTGGGTTCAATTATAACCATAAAACATGTTTAATTATAACGTAACACACACACTTTAAACCCATATTTATTGGTTGAAAATCTTTAGCAGATAACTATTATTTCCCTTTTTTAATGCATGCAATTTTACATTCACTTTTCCCTAGTCAGGGGAATTCAATAAAAAGGACAACATTAAAGCAGTAGAGGCCAAGATATCCTGATTTGAACTTAATTGCATCGCTCATTACACCAGCCCAGCCTCTTTTGTGACACATTCCTTTTCTTATTGGGTTATTTTAAACTTTGGAAAGCTGTATATTACAGTTTTTGAATAAACTTGCTGTAAGGAGTTTGCCCCTCTAATTGTGCAGCATTGTGGTGTTCTCACACTTGCATACATATTTGCAGGTGGCATAAGGCTTTAGTTACTCTCTCTTCAAAATATAATCTGTGGGATAATGGTTGCTTTTCCCACACATTCTCAGTCATGTCTCCATTTCCCACTGGTTTTAGTGGTTACAGATTCTCTAATGCAACTTTCATGCTGGCCGGGTGATGACAGGGTTAGCATATTCCCCCCTACACCAGCCTGGACTGCTTTGATTTACTACTGCAGGGTTTTCTGCATCAGGAATGAGTTAGAGCCACAATTTGGTTCCTAGAGATAAAAAAAGATGAATGTGTATGCATCGTATAGGCTTGTTAAGTTGGCGACATATTTCAGTGTAAAACTTTCATGTACAACACTGCCGCCTTGTGGAATGCAGGAAAACCACACACCACTGGCAGAGAGTTGTTCATGTTCCTGACATATTAGATAAACCATGCCATACCAAAGACCTTTCTCTCCCAGTTTGTGCAATAAATTAAGAGATTCAGAAAAAGGTGGTTCAAATACATTTATTAAATATAAAACTCTTTTTTTGCAGTGCAGTAATGATAATACAAAATATTTGGAAGATTAACAAGATTGCAGAGCTCTGGTTATTAATGTTTACATCAAAATTAAAATTGCATTTTTCCTGAAATAGTTTGAAAAAAAGGTAAAAAGCCTAAAGAAAACATACCAAATAGCTAAAATAAACCCAAGGAAATCTTATTCACAAGGTTGAAATGTCCACAAGATTATATCAAATTATGCTATGGTAACATTGAATGCATTGTGTTAGTCTGCAAAATTAAATCCAATGCACAACCAGAGTTAACAGCACCAGTCACACAAACATTAGCATGTTTGTTACATCAACAAGTGCAGACTTACGGTTTGGTGTCCAATTCCTTTTTCACAAGTTTTAGCAACAAGAAAAGCAGAAGTGCAGCATGTGATTGTGTGACACCAAGTGTTCCTTAACAATGCTTGCCTCTTAAAGCCATAAGGAATGTGACCATTCAAAGTACTAAAAGGCCAGTAAATGAACGGGTGTATCCAACTACCAAGTTATGTTGTAAAACAGAAAAAAAAACGTCTGTATAAATAGGGAAATAAATACTTTCACTATGCTGTGCATAATTTACTCGTGAACTTAGTGTTGACTTAAACCAGGTGCTGTAGCTGTTGTTATCTAGTGGATGATACAGACACATGCTAATGGTTTTAATGCACTGCCTAGTGTTGAAAACTGTGAAAGGACAGAGTGTTTTCAGTGCGTAGCCATCAGAAGAAGCATTCTTTGGTTCACTGAAATACTGAAATGGAGTCCCTAAGGTAAAAAAACACTGCTTCTCAGGATTCAGAAGTTCTGTGAGTGGATCATGTTACACATGTCCAGACATTTCTTTTGTAAGGCACTGTTTCGTTGTATGAAGTTGTTTATCAATGGCATTGCCATGGTATAGACATTTAGTAAGTGTTTGTATGTCTATGACACATAATTGACACTCAAGTTGGCCCTTCTTTTGCATAGACTTTAAGTGGTCATGTGTTCTATACTGCTTCCACGCCTAAATAAGTAGGTTTATGAATGACAATCAGTCCTCCATCCATGCAAAGACATCTGAACAGTGTGTGTAATCAATCTTTCAACAAAAGAGAGACAAATAGATAGCGAAAGTGAAATATACACCTCATGTTTGCATTAAAATAAATGTTGGTTATTGTATCTCTTTTCACCCATGTATGATCCTCGTAACTAAGGCTACATAGGACATTATAAAATGTCTCTCTCTCTGGGTTTCTGTAGTTTTTTTTGCTTAAACCACCGCATGTGCATAGAGGAGGAACTGATATGTTTAGCACATAATTGGTAATTCTTTGGTCTGGCCGAAAACGTGCTGAAATTGATAAGAGGAACATCAAGTGGGAAACAAAGCCCGAGACTGAACCACAGACTGGTGTAAGCCGCTGTTGGCTATTGATAAACCTAAACTGATTAAACAAACTGCAAGTTAAAGTATTGTTTGAGTTACTGTACTTAAAAGGGCTGATAGGGAGGTGTGATTATAAAGAAGGAAGGATCCCAGAATCATCACTGAGGAACCAAGGCCCTTAAAATCCAAACTGAGTCCTTAACTATCTGCTGTACATGACAGAGCCATTACTTGTTTACCCATAGTCGACCAAGGCAGTTTCACTTCCTCCTTATGTTGTATGCTTGTGAGGTTCTGTCGTATCCCTTGAAGCTGGAATAGGTCAACATGTGCTATGAAAGGCTGCTAATACGAAGGTTTTTATTCCAAACAAAGACTACACCAGGTCAATTTGTTGCTCCCTTCTAATTTACTTTGTACTGTCGAGAAATATTGTTGAGTAAAGTCTTTCGATGAGATAAAAACCGTAATACTTGCAGTCATTTGGCACATGTGTGACAATCTCTGCCTTTGAGCCTGGGCGCTGGCTCTGATCATTTCACTATTCTGGTCCGTTCTGCTGCAGTAAATATTAGAGCCAAGAGAACCTGGTCCAGTTAGTACCGGCTCCTTCGGCTCAGTCTGTGCATCCTAGTTTCCTGCACATTACTGAGGCAGAGAGTAAACTGAGTTCAAGGCTGCCAGGGCTTCCTGTCCTTGCCTTTCTGATCAGGAATGTGTTTGTAGCGACATTTGTCCCCAAAATGGCAGCCGGTGGTTCTCCAGAAGTAACACTCGTCCTCGTTCACTGGGCCCCGTCGTCGAGGTCTAGGCCGACAGGAAGATGTCATAGAGAAAATAAACACAGAAAGCATATTAGGTATAAAATCGATTAGAACTGCAGTCCTATTTTATGGTTTCAGTGACAGAGTTTCTCACCCCGCCGCTGCGCCTGCCTGCTGAGTGACAGGCAGACAGGTCTTCAGTGGGATGGGAAGGACCTTCTGAGTGCGCCGGTCAGGGTAGCGCACCACTAACCGTGTGTTTTCAATACAATGACCCTGTGAGGGGAAGCATACACTTTAAGTCCCAAAGAATGTTCTTTAAATACAGACACAAGATTGAAAAAGTGGAGCCAAATAAATCCTTACATTTAGTTTCTCCATGGCACGAGCTGCCATGTTTGCATTCTTGAAGTTTACAAAGGCACAGAATCTCTCATGCAGAACTCGGATACTCTCTATCTCACCAAACCTAAAATGCAAAGTAAACAAATTGCAATGTCAATAACCACATTCCATGTTTGAGACCAAAACAAGTACACACACAGGCCTGTTTAAATGTCCCAGTATTGAATTAGAAATCGATTATGAGCTAATATTAACAGATTTAAAGACAAGAATGAGCTATTATAAAATATTTTTGGGGATTAGTGTCATACATTTTAAAAAGGTCCCAAAGGTGCTTCTCAGTTAGTTCAGTGGTCACATTTCCCACCCACAGAGACGGGCAAGGGCTTCTAAAGAAAAGACAAAGAAATAAAAGGTTACTGAAGGCAATACAATCACAATTCAGATAGAGAATGTATGATTGTACAAACAAAATGGTCACCTACCCTGGTTGCACAACCTCTTGGCCACCAGCTACAGAACAAAAAGAGCTTAATCAATATCAGTAGAATGGATGTCGGATTTAAACAAAAGCCAATTACTGTTTACAATACCGGTCTCCATTGTAACATGGAGGAAATAAAAAAGTCCAATTTACAATTAATCTTACCCCTGGCAGCGTCAGAATAAGAGGCCAGAATAGCCTGCACAGTCGAAAATCTTTCCAGCAGTAAAACACTTTGCATTTCTTCGAAACCAAGCTCCTAGAGGAGAAAAAAGAATGACCAAAAGTAACAGTTAAAAGAAACAAGACGACTAATTAAATAAAAAAGGTTTTTTCATCTACAGCAACCGAGCAGGAACAGGAAACACCTTTGCCACTGTGTGTGCGGTTTATTTACCATTAACTGCAGCACTTTGCAGTTAAAGAGGTCATTGACAGCCTCCTCACAGTCTTCGTCGAGTTTCAGCACCTGCTCCATGGCCTTCTCTGCCTCACCGTACCGCTACAACACACAAAGACCCACAAAGATGTCTAAGTAAAGGCTAATCTTGTCACACTAGAAGTGTAAAGCGATTCAGCACATATTTCTTTTAATTACAAGCTTTAACCCACCTTCATGCCCATTAGAGCACTGCCCTTACGGAAGTATCCTTTGGGCCAGTCTGAGAACAGCTGAATGGAGCGTTCAGCGTCTGCCAGGGCCTGAGGGTACTGCTCCAAGCAGTAATAGCAGTAGGAACGATTCCCGAAGAATCTTTAAGATAGAAGAGATATGTTACATGTGCCTAAAATGTATACTCCTTTTGTAATGAACTAGTCATGATCACAGATGATGTACCTGTAATCCTTTGGATCACATTTGATGGCTTCTGTAAACATACTGGCAGCTTGCGTGTACTGCCCCTCTTGCACCAGTTTTATGCCTTTTTCTACAAGGAAGAAAAAATACTTATGAGTTGGCATCTCTTACATGCATGCTGACTTGCTAAAAAGATTTGTAATCAATCATTTCACTTTTTCCAATGAGGCATGCTGGTTCGGTAAACTGTTACTCAAAAATAAATTAAGTACCTGTCAGCAACGCACTTTTCTTTGTCATGGTGTCAGTTCCATTTGTCTGTAAGAAAAATATTATTGTTGCCAGTTTTATTCACAGCTGTGAAAATGTACTCACATATTTTCAACAGAGCCCTCTGATTTGATTTCCCTTTTCAAATTAGATTGAACGAATAAATACTATATGTATTGTATTATCTGAAAAATAATAAATATGTATGTATGTAAATACATTTTAAACAGCAGAAACAACAGCTTTTAGAAGAGTGGTTCATCTACAACTGCTCCTAGCTTCCTCATACAGCTGAGAAATAGTACACACACACACACGACACACACACACACACACACACACACACACACACACACACACACACACACACACACACACACACACACTTGAACATTGGGCCTTCACCCTTGCAGCACTAACAATGATGCGTCACCATTTGTTTACCTGTGACAACGAGGTGTCATCACTCGGGTCAGGGGTTGTGGCCCCACAGTCCATCGGCTCCTCCGGCTGCTGGACAGGGGGGCCTGTTGAGAAAAACCCAGGAAATCAACTCTTCAGAACTAAATGGAGCTGTCTTAATGTTTTGTGTCAGTTGAAAACGCTTAAATCAAGAAAATAGTTGCTATTATAAAAGAAAAAAACACAGTATAGTGTAAAGTCCGCTTAGCGATTTATTATTTATGTACATTGTGTTCTATTCAGTATAGTAACATGTAAGATAAGATAGTACTTTATTGATCCCAATTTGGGAATTGTTTGCATTGCAGCAGCATAAAAAGACATGGTATTGTACAATAAAAGAAAAGCAGCATGGGCTTTCTGTGTGTACTAACCTGTCAACCAAAATAAATATATTGGTGGTCCGGATAGCTTCTAACTCATTCACTTTCGAGTCCAACCACAATGACATGTGATAACAAAATGCAAAACTTGAGTGAAGAGAAGAAGATGTAATGCTCTCCAATTAAACAAGTCCAGAAGGCTGAACATGAGACAAAAACGCACAGATTTGTTGACTGAACTTGTTTCTCTGTGGTCTTACGAGAGAGATGTTTGCTTAAACTTTAGGGCAATGCTGTTAAAGAACACTGTATCTTTTCTCAGAAGCAATCATAGAAAACAACCACTGCCTCTAATGTGTGTGTTTGTGTAGGAGGGCATGTCGGATCAAACCAGAACACTGGCGCTGATTAAGGCCCAATGAAAAGACAAAAGAAAGCAAAACACTGCACCATGCAGGATTCTGCGTGGTGTCAGGTTTCCATTTGTTCAGCATTGATTTCCAGAGTAGTGACAAATTCATACTTGGTATGTGACTCATATTGTGACTCGGGGTATTTAGGGGAGTGATTGCAATTCTCCATATGCTCAATACAGTTTCGCTTTTCAAGCATACTAGATGATACTATAATTATAAAAAGTACGGGGGACCACATTTTAGACAAACTCTGCCTAAACAATCCAACCATACATTCCAACATTTTTTTTGCATGTCAAACTGAGTTTCATTAGCTTTAATAAAGTCGCTCATTCCACCATCATAGTTGAGTTAGTGTCTCAAAATATACATGGAAAGTGAAAGGAATCTCAGCTGTCCGTGTCTGGCTCACTACTCAAATGACAAGACACAACCACTGATTAAGTGCAGCTCCATCCCAGTAGCTGAATCAGCTTTTTGTTCAATCTTAGCTTTAATGGAATGTTCTCCGAATCAAATAAATGATCCGAGATCAGTGGACAAAAGCAACAAAAGGGCCTCTGTTTCTCCCCTTCAAGGAGACTGCTTAAACTAGCGTTGAGTGGAAAGGTGAGCTCCTACCACAGGAATGTAACATAAAAGTCTATCATTATAGAGTGGTACACCTTTTTTAAGAGAAAGGAAGAGAAAGAAAATACTAACCTTATCCTGAAAAAAATAACTAAATCACGTGGCAGGTTAACTGACTAGACCCATGTGTGGACACAACCTTAAAATAGTAACATGTAGTGGATCATAGGTATTTCGAAAATAAAGTGCATAGCCTACAACTGTTGTGGATGTAGTTGCGTTTTTACAACGTTAACATGAGACTTTGACAACTTGTCCTCATAACTTAAAAATAATATATGGAGTCTCCTCTGTGATAACTTATCTTGTTATCGTCTAATGATACTTTGAAAAAGTGACATTTGAAGACACAGATTGAGATACACAGTTATAATATACATTTATCATCACTAATTGATGCTACGCCGATGTTGATCTGCTTTACAGCCTGCATTTCTAGGAAACTAAACACAAAGGGAAAACCCAGAAGAGGAACAAAGTGTAGGCACATGACATTTAAAGACACATCACTTTATGTTAACTTTAATCATTGCGCAAGTTCCGGGCTACAGGGCTTTGCCACCTATTTGAGGCATTGTTATCATACCAACATGCAACAGGGAATGTGCTTCTAATTTGTGTTCGTCTGTGCCTTTTACAGACATCCCCCGCTATATAAAGCATACATAGACTTACACGGTATGTTATTACTGAATACGCCAAAGTTAACGCTTGTAAAAGTGTGTTTTATATTAGAAGTGGAACAACTGTATGGCACCGACTGCCCAAACTTGGAAATGGTGCAAGCAAGGGTGTAACTGGCAAGAGGGGAACTTTCATTGTTTGTACCAAGAACTCAGTTTGAACTTCACGACTAAGACAATAGCGAAATACTACCGCAAATATACGGTTTAATAAACCACGAGTTATATCATATCCACAGTTCCATTGTCACAGGCGCTTCACAATCGCTTACGGGATCAGTTTAACTTGTGGTTGAGTTTAGAAAGTTTTTAAAAAAGTGGGACGTTTCTTACCGCTCCCGAGTCCCAACAGCCTGCATATACCTCTGGTGAATTTCATGAGTGCAACCATCCAGCATTATCGTCTCAAATATCCCACAAAAAGTGTTGAAACAAATGTTTAGGTCAGTGTGGACACATTTGTAACATTGGGACAATCATCGATATCGAATCTGCGGGAATCTTTGGTGGTTGAGTCCACTTCCTGAGCGTGAAAACGCCGACGCTGGGTCCACCCTGAGCGACGTCTTAAAGGCACAGAGCACCGTTATCGATGAATGAACTGTGCATATCTTATCAGTGAGTGAGTAACAACACTACACAATAACTTGTATCTATGCATCTTATCGTTGATTAGAAATGATTATACTATTAATTAGTATTAATACAAATAATAGTTATGCAATTGTTACACAGTTTATCGTCATAGTATGATATGAGTTATTGAAATAAAAAATGTAATTATGCAAGGACATTGTTTTAATTCCTACATACCTCTCATTAGCTTCAATGTTATTTTTACATTAGCCTACTTTTGGATATTCTTAATTTAACTGGCATTGTTGTAGTTGTTTGCTATTTTGTCATAATTAGTTTTTTTGTTCCTGATCTTATCATTTACAGCACTTAAGGACTGTATAGGGCTGTATTTTGTATTATTGTATTGTATATGTGATACTGGCTGTTGAGTACACATCGAACATATTCAAAAATATATAAATCCCACTGCTGAAAAATATACAAGTACATTTACTACACTGTGTAGAGTAGTGTATCATGAGTAATAATATTTAGTCAAACCCTGCCTACAAAGTGTAGTTAGAGTTTAAAACTTGTTTTATAAAACCACATTTATTAACTGCCAAGAAGGTTAACAAAGAAGCTTTAACATAATTGTTTTGGGGTCTTCCTGAGGGAGTCAAGAGGAAAAAGCCAGGTAGGTCACCCATGCACAATTATAGGCCCATCAATCTTTGAACTAACCCTATCAGTAAAATACCTATAAAAGCTCATGCTTTTTGTCAAGTACTTGAACGAAACTGGTAGAAAACCTATTAGGCCACATTCAATCACAGTCACATTTTGACGAAAGCACAGGTGTAAACAATAAAATGAATCATGGCTGGATTATATCTGATCCTCTTTAGGGAGACTTTATAAGAACTGAGTCATCATTAATGTTATTAGTAACATCTGTGTTTTTTTAATAATCAAACGTAACACATACCAGCAATTATTAAAGCATAATTTAACCCAGTGAAACATTTGAATTTGTTTTGAGTTATTCAAAGTTGTAAAAAGTTCCCTTCTGCTTAATTCCATCAATACATCAACATTTATTTTATTAAGACAAGTGTAAGTTAGGTTCTAAAATTTCACAGATTTCCTACTGGCTCAGTTAGATGAATTCACAAATGTAATGCGGCAGTATTGCACTAGTGTCTTCAGGAGTGATTGTCTCGTCCATTCAATGTCAGTTGTATATTAAAATCAATAATTTCCCCCTTTTCTCTCATATTCAGATACCCTTACAAACATGATAGGATGGGGTGACAGTATATCTGTTGGAGTGAGTATTACAATTCATTTCAAATTCCTTAAAATCAGACAAAAGAGAGGTTGATAACACTGATCAGATAACCACACACTGATGCCGGTGGTGTTTTAGCGACGTTTCAGATCAGCTATGACAGTGAGCGCTGCGTTCCATCCGGGAGAACCCATCACACCACCACCTAAAAAAAACAATATGCAAATAAATTAGACAAGAATTAGTCACTTGGTTCTGTGTTGGGAATCGCAAACAAGCGACACTTTATATTACTAAGCGTAACATAAAGTGACTTCATTTCTCTATCATGAGCAGTAAGGATAAGATTTCATCCAAAGTTCCAAAGGTTCATAGCTGGGCTTTCCTAACACCAGAAAAAATAGCATTAACAAAATGTTGTACTTATAGTACACTATACACAAAAAAAACAGCTGCATTTGCAGTTCAAAATTCAGTGTAAGCATTAAAAGCAAACCTGGATGACAGCCACTGCCACACAGATACAGCCCTTTTATTGGTGAGCGGTAGTCAGAGAGAGAGGGCAAAGGTCGTGCTAGGTAGAGCTGGTCCAGCGACATTGATCCATGGAAGATATTCTGTAAAGACAAAAACAAAAATGTTTATTTTCATTTTTTTTGGATAAATATATAATTTTGTTAAGGGAAAAGTTAAAAGGCATTTTTTAAAAGGCAACAAAGTTGTATGCATTAATCCAAGAGTTTGTGTCACTCCACACTACAAATTAATGTGAACTTTGATACTGACTCCTTGGTTGTGGTAAATGTATGTAACCATTAACTGATTATGCAACAGGTCTGTCCCTGAGCCGTTGGTGAATGAGAGAACACTGCAGAGGACGCAAATTACTTCCTCATACAGTGGACAGGTTTATCTGTCAAGCAAATCAACTGTGAATCAAAATTCAAATATGCTGCTCAGCTCTTAAATGTTTGTTTTGTATGTACCCCTCCAGTGAGCCCAAAGATCCTCTCCAGGTCAGGTGGAGCCAGGATGTCCCGGCCCACCACTGAGGCTTTAAACCCTGGGGCGTATTTCTCCACCCAGTCAAATGCTGAAAAGATAGACAAACACAGGTTTGTTAATGAAACAGATGAATCATTATAGACTTCACTAGATACATTATGTCCCCTTCGGAATATTTGAGACAGGATATGTGAATGTTGGAGTAGCATTTTCTTTCTAGCTCTGCAATCATAACATTTACAAATATATATATATCAGTTTAATCACAGCATGCTAAAAAAAATTGTGTTTCGAACCAGTGTCTGCGTAGGCCTCTCTGTCCTGGTCAGTCCACTCCCTGCCCTCTATGTGGTAGGGGGTGTACTGGGTGAACAGGGACACCACATGGCAGCCAGGGGGAGCGAGAGTAGGATCCAACACTGAGGGGATGGTCATCTCCAGCATGGGTCTGCAGTAGCAAAGGGGCATGATGAGGTAATACGGTTTGAGTGAAGGATGATGAACATTCTGGATATTGTTTAATGATATATTGTTGGAGCTATACCTCATTGATTATCATTTATATAATATAACTTGAGTATGAGAAGTGTTGGTTCTAGTCCACAGCATTGCAACAATTATGCAAAATGTATGTAAGTGTTGTTTATATTTAGTGGAGTAAAGGTACACAATTTACCTCTGAATTGTAATGTATGTGTATAACATGTAAATACTGAAGTAGAGTACATGTATCGTAAAAGGACAGTACTTAAGTAAATGTGCTTAGTTACTTCCCACCTCTGACCACAGACATTTATTGAAGGCTTAGTGTTATCTGCAAGATAAGGATATGTGAACATCTTCACCCAGTTTCTTGTTGAGTCATGCTTACATCAATATGTGTAGGAACTATCTACCTCAAGGCAAAAAATATAATAAACGCATATACATTATACAGACTTTAACTCTGAAGTATACACTTGTCTGCCAGTGGCTCAGTCAGTAGGGGCTTGGACTGTGATCCGTAGGGTCGTCGGTTCAAGACCCCGAACAGACCTAAATATGGAGTGTGGACTGCTACTTGGAGAGGGCCCAGTACACCTCCTGGGCCCTGCCGTGGTTCCCTTGAGCAAGACACTGGACAACCCCCTTCCCCCCCACTCCAATTGCTCCCCGGGCGCTGTACAATAGCTGCCCACTGCTCCTAGTACTAGACTCCTGGTACTAGGATGGGTTAAAAGCAGAGGCCAAATGTCACTGTGTGCTGTGTGCTCTACATGTGTGACCATGAGTTTCAGCCCTCCGATTCTATCCATCTATTGTGATGTTCACTTCCAGTACTATCTCTTGCGTGCATTGGCAGCTAACAAACAGGAGGGTTTAATCGGTGATTGTTCAATCATATATAAGGATAACATGTTATGTGTCGAAAACTTTACTTGGAGTATACCTTGTTGAGGGACGTCCATTCACGGCCTCTTTGTAAGCAATCTCCAGCAGCTCCACGCTTTCACAGTTGAGATGGATAGAGCACTGATGATGGGGTCCAGGTTTATTATCTGGAGTTGGACATGCTAGGAAGTTTGGCAGCTTGTCCACTGCCACTGTAAAACACAGGTCACAGCAGGGAAAATGACAAGGAGTGAGAGTCTGCTCAGAGATTATGTGTCATTAATGGTCAGTATTTATAAGTGTGTGCTAAGGTTTCAGTTGACTAAAAAGTTGTATTACAATTAGGGCAACTCAGTGCACGTAATATGTCGCACCTGTTACACTATTAAAATCTCTTACGGTAAGACTGTTCAAATAAATTCAATAAACAGAGCAGAGTATCATTAAGTCTAAGAAGCAATGCACTGTAAAGAATCATCTGGGAGTCACCACTTCCTGCGTTATAAACCCTACAGCTCTTGCTCTACTGTAATCAACAAGCAGGAGCTACAAACAGCACCGCACAGGAAGCTGGGGAGCTCTAAACATCTTAGTTATGTGTGCTGTACACTGTTTTATAATACCCCAAACTTGAAACCTGTCCTTAGAGTCCCAAGAGCTTAGGCAGTGACATCATCTTACACTGTTATAATATAATAATGGATGACTTAGAGCAGATTCCTCTTAAGTCACTACATCTGTTTGACTTAGGGCCAAGTCTGCCTAACAAGTACCCATTTCTCTGTGTCTTTCAAATGATGTATGTAGTGGCTAAGCACACACACACACTAAACAGACCAACAGTCAAAACACAACAACTACCAGATTATTATTTTAAGCACAAGCTCACTTAGTATGTAAACTGATTTACCATTGATCTTGGTCACAGGTGAAGTGTAGTCTATCTGATCTACGGCTTTGATGAACTCAGGAGATAGAGCTTCCTATGTTGAAAACAGGAAGTCAGAATAAATCACGTCTTGTGCAGAGCTCATATGTGCTGTTTTCTCTCTGTATTACCTGTGGTGTGAGGTTCTTGAAGGTAACATATGGTGTAGCATTTGACAACACGACTTTACTGTGGATCTCAGTGCCATCCTTTAGCACCACGCCCTTGGCAGCACCATCTGAACCCACCAGGACCTGTCCTACATCCTGCCAACGAAACACATGTTTATGATTAAAGACTGAAATACAGATGCTTGAATATAGTTTACACAAAATAAACAGCATCAAAGCCAGCATAAATAGTCAAAATCATCTTACCTTCTCAGTGAAAATGTCTACACCATAGGATCGAGCAGAATTAGCAATAGCGTTAGACACGCCTCCCATGCCTCCCTCCACATAACCCCATGATCCCATCTCCTTCTCCAACTCTCCCATCACATGGTGCAGGAGCACATACCTTCAAGACAAGGTCAGTGTTTCATTCAATGCAGTTAAAGTGTAGTTAAAAGTGTTTGTGTGCTATGGGATGTCCTAAAATGTGTCTCACCCACTACCAGGATTACTAGGACTTGTCATGGCTCCTATCACAGCATCAGTAGCCAGTGTTGCTCTCAGTGGCTCAGACTCAAACCACCGATTGAGGATCTAAGACACAAAACTAAGTTAGCCAAAATGCGGTCAACTGAAAATAGCAATAAATGCGACTTTTAGTGTAAGCCATAGCAAACCTTCATTATTGGTGCAGTTATGATCTCATACAAGTCTGGAATATTTCTGCCAAGTCTCAGGCCTTTAAATTAAAAAGAAATTTAAAAAACATGACTCATTTACTGCAAAACAAAATGAGTGGTAGCTGAATTTGAACTTGTTTTTCTGGCATTGAAGATATTTCCCAAACATGCATCCACCAACCTACCGCATTTGACAATAGGCGTAAGTGTTTTAGCTGCAGCCAGCCTCTTCCTTAGTGATCCAGTTGTAACACCTGGGATGTCTACGGGAGGAGCATCCAGGAGAGGGTGGATCGCTGATGCTAGCTTGTCAAGGTATGCAACAAATTCTGGAAAGGCCTGGGAAACATGTCAAAGAATCAGTGAAGATGAGGGTGAACACAATGTGGGCAAGTATGTGAGAACAAGGTCAATAAAGACAACTTTTTCAGTTCATACTGCTGTGACAATAGCTCAAATACATGCACGCTAAAGTGTTCAATGCAGAAAGATTTTCAATGCAAACAACAGTTTACCCTGTAAAAGTTAAATCACCTTAGCGTCCTTCTGTGAGAACTTGCCGATCTCCCTCAGATTCATGGTCAGATCCGCGCCCAGGGTGAGAGACCTCGGTGGGGCCCCGTTCACCCCATCCTCCAACATGGGAGTGAAAGCATGGGGGTCCCTCATATACACCTTCAGCCCATGTTTCTGAAAATATATGCAAACATGATGACTTACTCCTTTAAGCCTTGTCCAAAATGAGCTGAATCAATGTGTTTTACAACTTTGCTTTGTCTACCTTAAGCTCCAATTCTGCTGTTATGTGAGGTCTTAATAAACTGAGCAGATAGGAACACCTGGAGAAGTGGAAACCTGAACAGGAGAGTATTGATAAGGTAACAAGGACAACATTTATGCTTTGAAGAATGACTTGATAGAACACACACATTAACAGTGTATGCAATAATACACTTATGTCGTTATGTGTGTATCTGGGGTTTATTCAAGTCCTTAGTGTGTGTGTGTGTGTGTGTGTGTGTGTGTGTGCGTGCGTGCGTGTGTGTGTGTGTGTTTCTGAAGGCCTATGCAAGAAAACAGGTTTTGATTGTTTTTGTATTTTAACTTCAGTGACATCGACCCTACCAGGAAAAAGTTCTTCTGAAACAGCTGCTCCTCCCAACACATGTCTCCGCTCCAGGACTGCCGTCTTCACTCCTCCCTTCTGAAGATAGGCAGCCTATACACACACACACACACACACACACACACACACACACACACACACACACACACACACACACACACACACACACACACACACACACAGAGACCAAGCAGAACGTAAAAGTTTGCTGTGCCATATAATGTATTACAGCATATTGTGAAATAAATGCAGTAACTCACTGCCACCAGTCCATTGTGTCCTGCAATGAAATATGATATTTATCAGACAGTTATCCTGGAAATGCTAATTCCTCATAGAACAACTCTAAATAAAAGCTTCATTGACAATTAAAGTTTGTCAAGTTTATAATGTAAGTATGCAAGCTGCTCTCTTTTACTTTTTACAGCCAAGCACAATGAGTCCAAAGTTGAATAGTTGAGATAAAACTTACAAAACGCAAAAAACATTGAAATAAGGAATTTTTGTCCGACAGGAATACGTTTGTACAAGCAAGAGATAAATACTCAATAAAACATTTTTGCAAACTCAGCTGACACGATGTATCAATGTTACAAAGAGGTCGTTGGGTTGTTCTTATTGTAGCATAAGCCCTGTGTTTTCTGCACATTCCCCCAACAGTCGAAAGATCTCACCTCCCCCAATAACCAGAGCGTCATACTGGGATTTTAAAGCAGCCTGACTTGATCTGGATCTGGCCACAGTCCCCACAACAGCCGCAGCCCTCCGTCCTCGATCAGTCCACATCACCGCTGCAGCCATAGCAAAGGTTTGAGGAAAGATCCACAATCAATCCCTCCTGTTTTCCCCTGCAGCTGGGGGAGTAGATCCGGGTTTCCAAGCCACTCGTAAAGAGGTCTAGAGTAAGGGGCGGGAAGTGGTAGTTATTGGCCAGGGGGTTGATGTGCAGATATGGAAGAAGTAGTCTATTCATAACTTTCACTTAAGTCAAGTACTTAAAAGGTTTTTCAAGAAGCCTATCTAAAAGTCATGATTAAAAAAACTCCAAAAGTTAAAGTAGGCTACTCATTAAGCCAAATGCCCCATCAGGTTAATGTATTACCGAATTATAATATTAATGATGCAGTAAAGTGTACATGTTTATAGATATTGGATATTGAAGGTGGAAGGTGAAGATAATTTTAAAATATAATTAATTTATACTACTAGACACTTAGCCAATAATAATAGTTGTAATTGGATTATGTTGACTGAAGCAAGTAAGGCTAGGGGTGCACACAACTTTCTCAGTGAGGTACTCAGATGAGTACCTGGAGTCAGTGTTTGGTACTCCAACTTCCGGCTCCCTCAAAGTTCCCATGAAGCCCTCTGTATCGCGAATATCAGCGGGTGGGGGTGCTAGTGGAGTATGATGAAGCCCTCTGTATCGCGAATGTCAACGGGGGGGGGGGGTAGTAGTAGAGTGCAGAGCTTCGTGACCACAGAGCGTGTGAACGTTGTGATCAGCTGTTTTAGCGCAGTGCTGCTGTACAGGCCGACGTTAACAGCAGCCCTGTCTTTGCACACGGAGACCGACTCCGTCGTCCGGTGATCTAACCGCCTTATGGAAAAGCTTCACATATACATCGGTACGCAAATGCGCTTTGTGACACAAGTGACGGTACGCATTTCAGATTGTTGCCGCGCATGCGTACCTGCGTACCACTTATGTGCACCCCTGTCCTATAAACATCCATAGATCCAATTTATCCATCAGCCTGTCATCATTCAGTTGTCCACTTGGTGGCATAGTTGTTTCACTTAATCCAGCTCCAAAGACTCTTGATGTTGTTGTTGGTTTTTCCAGAAATCAGCACGACGAAACACTAATTTTACTAACATCTGATTGATTAATTTCACACATATTATATTTGTATTGTGTAGTATAAAATAAGGCACAAGTGAGCAATCACTTTAAGAACAAAAAGCCTACCTCAGTACTGTATATAGTTGTCAGACTTTCTTTAACAGTCTTTCAAGGTCTTGGGAATATACAGCTATATAAAAATCCACAGCATGTCAGAATACCACAGGACTTAAATATTTGCATGTCAAATTCCACAGAGCATTATGTACATTTGTTGTTAAAGTGTTTGTTTTTACACATAATACACACAAACATGTGTGAAAGAAAATACACAACAATCAAAAGGGCAATTAAAGCCATCCTCTTTTAGCTGGTTTGGGGTTGGGCTCCAGTCATCTCACGGTAAGGACCCACCTCAAGAGTTTTAAGAAGAGCTCTTAACAAAGAAGGGTTTCTTAGTGCTGCTGTTGAAGATGTCATATTGGCCTATTGGTTCACTTACCATGCATTAATAAGATAAGAGGCCATATATCATCTCAGGTCTGAGCAGCAGGGAGACAGAGCCAGAGATCTAAGGAAGGAAGTGTGTTGATTGGTAGAAAAACAACCAAACACAGCAGAACATAATTGAGTTGTCGGATCATATAATGTGGATTTTTGACTATGTTTTGCTTAGACAGTGTAAAATAATTCCTGAGGTTTATATAGACTGTGCACTCTCTTGGCGTAGGGAATTAAATGAGGCGTTATGGTGATCTAGAGTTTCCCGCTAGACCTAACATGCCTCTCCCTTGGTGTATTAGAGTAGCATTAGCTTCAGGGAAGAGATTGATGCTGATATGCTCTCTGCTTGGTTTTCCTTTAAGGAACGTCTGTGGACAACAGCCAATCAACCATAACTAGATCAGGAGCAGGAGATTTTGTTCTTGTAAGCAGAAATTAACACTTCATTCCCCTTTGTCGGCAGAAATTCAACACTACAACCCTTGAAGGCTCTCCCAGGCAATAAAGGAGAAAATGTAATTATGTTATAACAGTGCCGCACCAAAACACAATTACCAGATTTTCTGGGGGGGAAAAAGATCTCTATTCACTAGTGAGGATGAAAGACCTTAAGAAGTTATCGGATAGCTTTGGGAATTCCTTATTTTAAAAAATACAAGATACTGTCTTATTAAAGATTATAAAAGGTATTTTTTTAAGATCGTACTGCACGTCCTGAAAAGAAGAAATGACAAAAAGACAAATATTTCTTAGGTGTAATGTGTGTGTGTATAATCAGAATCAGAATACCTTTATTAGTCCCACAGAGGGGAAATGTGCATCGTTACAGCAGGAAAGAGCCACAGACAGCTTAATGTTACATGTTAAAAAAAAAAGTACTAAGTTATGATATAATACAAAATATAATAAAAAAATACTTTTCAAAATACAAATCCTGTAACAGTTCTTAGGATTTAGCAGCCAGGTATATATTACACCGTTATTAATGGCATATGTATAATAATGTATTGCACATAAAGCACATATTGCAAATAGTTTGATGGTATTTAACTGCAGCAAGTTACACAATTTACAAAATCCAAAATGCAAAAAACACACCTTGTAACGGTTCTAAGGGTTTATCAGCCAGGTATAAATTACACAGTTATTAACGGCATATATATGTATTGCACATATAGCACATATTGCACATAGTTGATTGGTATTTAGCAGCAAGGGGTGATATCTGTGTTGTGGTGTGTGTGTGGGGGGAGGGGGTGTCTACTAGGGGCTGTGCTGGTTGTATAGTCTGACCACTGCAGGAAGGAAGGACCTGCGGTATCTCTCAGTGAGACAGCAGGGGTGCAGCAGCCTGTCGCTGAAGGAGCTGCACAGTGAGGACAGGGTGTCCTGGAGGGGGTGGGACATATTGTTCAGCAGGGAGCACAGCTTGGCAACCATTCTCCTGTCTCCCACCACCTCCACAGTGTCCAGAGGACTCCCCAGGACAGAGCTGGCCTTCCTTACCAGTCTGTTCAAAAATGTACTGTGAACACTGATGTATACTGAGACGAGTCTGTTAATCTATCACTTCATCAACGAGAAAATAAACTATCAACAATCGTAGACATTGATACATTGTTGATGTCATTTCTTAAGCAAAAATCCTGTAAAATGTGCTGATTCATTTGTGATGGGCATTTTTTAAGTTTTTGGTTGGATTTTATATAAACCCTTAATCCAAAACAGAAACATCGATAATGAAAATGATTGGTATAGGTATGCAGCCCTACACTGATCAAAACCACACCGAGACACTTCACATTCTAGATTGCAAACATGATGTGCTGTATGTTTATTAATAAGTTAGAAAAGGGTTTTACCAATTGTAGCATAAATTACTCTGTTAATAGTTTGTAATCTTTTAATGAAGTAGGCTATACAGACAATAAAGTACTTTGTATTTGAATCTCAATAACAGAGTTGATTTTCTTTTGAACACATTGATAGCTACTACATATTTGTAAAACAACAACTGTTAAAATAGGCCATCAGTAATGTATAGAAACAAATGGAGAGGACTACGCAGTGTGAAAAGCAGAGGGCTGAATCACAGGTGGACCTTTACATAAGCTCTACCAAACCATTGGTATTCAACAGATATATCCGTTGAATAATTCTAGTTCAATAATTCCTGGATTAAACAACTGACCAAGAGGCTGTACAATTTGAAACAGTAAACAATAGATATCAAACAATTTTTTGTGAAATGTAGCCTAATAATACTTTCAAAATGCTGATGAAAATGCTGATTATCCTGTGGATGGATACTGATTTTAGTTTGGTTTCTATGTGTTTCTTTGTGTAAAGATTATGCAACATGGGTCAAATATGTAGTTCACAACACTGTTAATAAGACTATAAACGTAGCATTAAGTGACACGTCAAGTGCCAACAAATACAACTGATTAGGTTATGTATTTAAAAAATATCGTTATGGATGACCTGCAGTGACCTATAGTTTTGATAGCTTTCACAGATGCAGCATGCAGCCATAGTTAATGTGGTTAACATAGTTGACATAGTTAATGTCAACTGCCTTATTATGACAGTGTTTGAAGTCTTCCCTCTCATGAGTGGCAGGTCTATAACCCAATAGCGTGAGTAGGACTTGACCATCGTAACCAATCAGAGCTCATTTCCTCATCACGGCCTGTGCTGGGGCTTGTTGTGTATTTGTCCGCCACGGCCTCCCTTGCTTAGCCCTGGCTGGGAAGTAGCCTAATGAGGCGGGGAGGGAATGGTGTAGCAGGCAAGCAGCGTTAATACCTCCCTAGGGGAATGTGAACCGTAAGGACTGATATCACTAACAAGACGCCGTATCTGCGTGTTTTGACATTTTACCTGGTTTCTCATGGAAGCAGATGGATTTGTGAGGAGGCGACGGATGACAGCGGAGACTACAGGCAATGATCCCGGGGTTGCTGGTGCATCTGCCGGGGCAGAAGTTCGATGGCTGGGGGGCAGATTCTGGGGAGTTTCGGAAACTATCGTGGGGAGCCTGTCACCCCGGATCGGAGGGGAAACGGAGCTGCAGGCTGTTGATTTTAACCGTAGTGCACAAGATGCTCAAACAGAGGACTCTGAACCAGACTATGAGGGATTGCCACAGGGAGCCTCCACTAGCACCCACATGTGGGCTGGAGCCGTGGCCGGGATCATGGAGCACTGCCTCATGTTCCCCATCGACTGTGTCAAGGTAGCTTAGCCAAGTGTGCACCGGCTGACCCAAAACTTTGTATGAATGTTCAATGTTTCCACAGACAGGTGTATGTTGTGTTATGTGTGTGTTAATCCATTAGCCAACGTGTTTGTTAGCATAGCTCATTAGCTTGCTCGCTGACCTAAACACGCTGTGGTGCAGACTGATTTGAGGACAAGGTCAGTTATCGTGTCACATCCCTACTAGCTAACTCGTTAGCATGCTAATATATATGCAGCTACTGGCTAACGTCAGTAGGTATGACAACCTTTAGTAGAGTCAAACACAGGCGCCCACTTGGTTACTTTAAACTACGAACTAAAGACAGTCAAAACAATCTGATGACTCAATGGATATAATAGTACGTCAATCATTAATGTGCATGTTACGTGTAAGCAAATCGGAGTTTACTAACTTTTCGTAGCGTTGATGAAAGTTATTAATTTGGTGCAACAAGAGTTCTAGGAGACCAAAGCTTTTTGTCTACAAATAACAAAGGGATTGTTTGACTGTTGTTTTTAGTAACTTATTATGTACTAATTACATTTATAGAATGCAGTTTTGAGACCATTTGACCCCTGCAGTCCACAGTTTCAGCATCTCCTGACATTTTACCCAACACGCAGTTTGTTAGTTGTATGGAGTTCGGCAGCATGCCTAGTGCTGCGAATCACACACCAAAACGAATTGTTTTCCAAGCTTTTTGATCACATGCAAGTCATGCAATTTCACTAGGTCAGTCCTTATCATGTGGTCTTCTTTGTTATATATGAGTTTATTTGTGCTTTTAACTCAAACATATTGAGGCAAAATCTATTGCCCCAAAAGGTCATCTAGATGGCTCTAGACATTGTATACACAGGGTTGGAAAAATGGGACAAGTGGCATTGAGTCAGCTGTCCTTGTCAGATTGAATAGCTTTACATATGCCCATGCTTCATCCATGTCTCTGCCACCTGTAGTCTATCTCCGTTGCAGCCTGTCCGACCTGAACCTGGAAAAAAACAATGTTTACAGAACCTTTTCATGTACACGGCTTCTGCCACACCACTTTAAGATCTCTGCATGTTTTCAAACAAGGAGAATAGGGGCATTGTGACTCAGCAAAAGAAAGCATACTGCTCATAGACAGAGGAATATTTATTTACACAATATCTGAGATGCGTCTAACATTTGCTTGCAACTTTTTTATTCAAAGGCTTCCTAATTGGAGGTTTCCCCCTAGACTTTCCCTCCTGTGAGATAAGCCTATCACTTAAGAGATCGCAGTGTAATTATAGTTTTAGAATAGGCTGTCATTCTCCCTTAATGTATCGCAAATCCCAGTAATTGGTTGGGATTTTGAAACGCGTGTTGCATTTGTAGCTCTGCCAGAGTTGTACACTGCACAGTCCACATGACTAGAATTTCAATTGTATTGATTCTTTCATTGAAAGAAGCCAACAAGTTTTTAGTGTTTGCTCCAATGTAGGGTAAATGTAGTGTTTGCATAGAGGACAAAGGTCAATATTTTCGTCCTGTGCAAACATAGCGTAGAAAAACCCACCAAACCAAACGCTGGACATGGAAGATGTCTATACATGTGTTTGTATAGAGCACATATCAAGTGAATGATAAATCCAGCATTCAAATTACAGTTTACTTTTACTATCCTGCAAATATGTGATTTGCAATAGTGCCAGGAGTGAAGTAAGTTGATGCATATACTCGGAAGACTGTAAGATAGCTCGTTTTGGGCCCTGCATTCCACAGCTGTACTATGGAGTGACATGAGGCCATGTTTATGCTTCGTTAGAGCACTACACGCACATAAACAGTGGGGTGCAAGTTTGTCCATTCAGCTGGAACTTTGGTATTCAGGGATTATGTGGCTGCTGGTTCCTTAGACCCAGTGAGACCCCAGGTGACTCCAAATCTCAATTAGCTAGTGATAGAATCACAACTTAATTGCACTTGTTCATTAGATAATCTTTCTACATGATCAGTTATCTCAGTGTGCATGTGTGTGTTAAGAGGAATAGAGAAAGGTGTGCTTCAGGGTCAGTGGGAAAAGAGGCTTACAGGAAGTCTGCTTATGTCCCCTTGTGACCTTGGAGCTTGTAACTCCATACTTCCTTCTATTCAATTATGCATGTACACAACACACAATGCACCTCCTTCCCTTAGTTGACCCCCTATTCACACCACAGTCTATTCAGGACCCTTTTCATTGCCATGCTTATTTTTTTGTTAGGCATATGTATAATAAGAACAAAATGACACTTTAGATTGTGTGTGTGTGTATATATATATATATATATATCTCTTGAGTTCATCTCAAATGTATTTAATCTACTGCTAAACGTAATACTAAGCACTGTTAGGTTGAAAGGGAGCAGCTTGTTGACTTTGAATGTTGTTACATTTCACCTTTTTATTATTTTCCAGACACGCATGCAGTCACTCCAGCCCGCCCCTGCAGCCCGCTACAGGAATGTGATGGATGCTCTCCGCCGAATTATAGCCACAGAGGGAGTCTGGCGGCCAATGAGAGGGCTGAATGCAACAGCAGTTGGGGCGGGACCTGCCCATGCCCTCTATTTTGCCAGCTATGAGAAACTCAAAAAGACTCTAAGCGATGCCATTCACCCAGGGGCTAACAGTCATTTGGCTAATGGTACCATATAACATACATAAACACACTTTAACAGTGACATGTTAAAGATGTATACATCATGTTAAATATGAGATCAATAGTATCACTAATATAGGTTGATAATTAGGTCTCTAATTCCAACCATAATGCCAATGATCAACAGTGTAATCGTTATGAAGCTGCTGATTTAATCTCTGCAGGTGTAGCCAATTCTAAGAACCCCAAGCATGCCATCAAATTGGAAAACGCCTTTTCATAGCTACAGTTGTTCACTGTAAGGAAGTATCAGGGTCAGCTTTCAATCGGTTAATGGCTTTTATGAAACTTAAACAATGTTATCCTATGTGATTCAAGTACAGAAAAGTCACATTGGCTACAAAATAGAAAAAGATTTAAAAACCTTGTCAATCATTTCCTTATTCCTTGTTCTCCCTACTGTCTCTCTCTCTTCCTTTTTTCCAGTTTAGTGCAAGGCTGGGTAAGTCGTCTTTCTCCCATCTCATCTGCTCCCTCCACTGTCTATCCTCTCTTTTAAAGCTTTTGGTTCAATCTTTCAAAAGAGCAGTGAATTGTCTTGTCCACAAGGTGTCTCTCTTTGCTCAGGTTTGGACACCTGAATTCAATCAGGTGTGATCTGTAGTGTTTGCACAATTTGCTAAGCTTCCTCTTATTATGCTACTATGATTTATTGTTTAGAGCATGACATCTGCTACTTTTAGGAATAAGGCATTGGAGGCTGATGATCAAAAGGGTCCTTATTTTTGCAAGTGTAAACAATGTTTTATTTATGCCTATTTACTGCAGCTTCTGCTATTTTCCTTCTATATTCTTCACCATTCTCTCAATGTTTATTAACTTCTTCCGTGTATTTGTTTCAGGAACAGCTGGGTGTGTGGCAACACTGCTTCACGATGCAATCATGAACCCGACCGAAGGTAAAGGCAACATTTTACAGTTCAATCCTATAGCTTCTAACTACTGCATTAGGACAGCTTTTTTCTTATTTTCTCATGTAACCAAATCTTGCCATACAGAAGTTTCAGTAATAAAACATACAGGTGCCACGCCTTTGCCAACCATCTTCAGATGTTGCCCTTAACCCTGCAGTCTCACATATTGGCTTTCACAGCTGCCTCTTGTCCTCCTGCCCAAACATGTTAATAGAAGGACACTAGTCAGAGTCCTTGTGTGCAGCTGTTGGATGGGGTGCAGCTGTCTGAGCAAACGCAATTCGAGTGACACTCCATCTTTCTTTGTGTTTATTCAAACTCTGTGTTTTTAAAGACAGATTCACAAAGTCAATAGCTAACTAATCTTCTTTTCTTTTTCTATCTTTGCCATCCTCTTACTGCCAACCCTGGACACATTTGGACTTCTCCTTCTTCATCTGCTGATGTGTCTCCAGTTGTGAAGCAGCGCATGCAGATGTATAACTCGCCTTACCGCGGCGTGATGGACTGTGTACGCGCCGTGTGGTATAAAGAAGGCCCTGGTGCGTTCTACCGCAGCTACACCACCCAGCTCACCATGAACGTGCCCTTCCAGGCACTCCACTTCATGACCTATGAGTACCTTCAGGAGCTGCTCAACCCTCACAGACAGTACAATCCCTCGTCCCATATGATGTCCGGAGCTTTGGCTGGAGCAATTGCAGCCGCGGCTACTACGCCTCTAGACGTCTGCAAGACCCTGCTCAACACCCAGGAGTCTCTCACCCTCCACTCCCTGTCTCCCAGCCAAGGCCCCGGACAGGGCCAAGGCCAAGGAGCCCACAGACAAATCTCAGGCCTTGCCCACGCCTTCCGGACTGTTTATAGGCTGGGCGGCCTGCCGGGCTTCTTCAAGGGAGTCCAGGCGAGGATCATCTACCAGATGCCCTCCACAGCCATCAGCTGGTCGGTCTATGAGTTCTTCAAGTATGGACTCACCAAGCACCAGAACGACAAGAGGAGATCGCAGTAGAAGGAGGCTGAGATTTAAATATCTCCTTGAGTTAATCTCCTATGATATTGTTCTGCCCTCTCTCTGAGGACAAGATCATGTCCATACGCACATCGAATCTGACTAAAATCCACCTCAGTTGTCCCATACTTAAACATAGCATAAGTACAATTTCTGCTACGCTTTTTCAACACCAGGTATGGTTTACGTTTTGTTTATTCTGTCCTTCAGTAGAAAACACTTTCACAATATTTTTTTAAGCCATTCTAAAGACCTCTTTGCTTGTCTAAGCTGAGGATTAATGTCAAGAACGCACAAGTTTATGTGTTGGAATGGTAGTCAGCAGAGGGCAGTAGTGTTAACTCTTTTAGTTCCATAAAGTTTGCTGTCCAGCAACCAGGTTTTTATTTTTGAGTAAGTCTTGAGTTGGCTAATAAAAATGATATCCAGACCCTTTTCTGACAATAATCAAACACGGGATAAGTTCACTTTCTAGTTTGGGCAACACTCAGGCTTTCAGTCCTTTTTATCGAAGTATTTTTGATTTGATCTCATTTAAACGTTTTTCAGCCTATAAGAATACAAAACAAATTGCCCCTTGTCGACAACATGTTCTTACACACATTATTTTCCGGATCAGTACCCCAAAATCTTTCGAGAAAAGTAATGTAGCCCTGCAAACTTGGCAACTCTAGGCCAAGAGCAAAATGATTTTGTATATCTTGATCAATTTAAGTCATTTATGGTTTATCATCGTAACCAAAGACCAGATTTTGGGTTCCCTTTTTCTTTTTTTTCTTTTTTCCCCTGCTTTTTCAAATTTCCAAATGTTCCCTTTGATATAATTTGACAGAATCGTATATATACACAACAAACATCCCATCGTTTTGAGGTAGTTGCAGAGTGCATTTAGATTATTTTAATTTTGTTTCTTTATTTGGTATTTTAATTTCGAGCAAATATTACTTTAAACTTTCCCTTTTATTTTATTTCCACATTTAAATGGTAAATCAACCTTTGGATCCCCGAAGTTCTCACCATTTATGCCTTGTGTACGTGTTTGGCAGACCATGGCAGCATTGAGAAGGCCAATTCTGTGCATTACCTGTAGCTATCAGTTTGTGAACTACTGAGTTTCCATATCTGTGCTTGACAGCAAAGGTTGTGTACATTGTACTGTGCCCACAAGAAATCAGTATCCCCCCCCCCATTGAGTACACATAAATGGAAACTGTCATCCTTATTAATTGATGTCTCATTGTTACCGACACTGAATTGCACTCGTTGAATAAAGACTGAGCAGTGGGGCTCTACTCACTGCTCATAAATGATGGGAGCACTCTTCTAATTTCTTTAAACGTTTCTGAATACTTTGCTATATGTGAAGATAGAATGTTCCTACCTATTCACCAGTCATTGCAAACAGGTTCCAGGTTCATATTGTCATTATATTCTGGGTGCGTATAAAATATCTTAAGTCTTTGTTTTCCCAGTGAATAGCAACTGAAAGAATGGGATTGATGAAAAGAAGGCAATGCCCTAAGCCACATATGTCCTGCCAGTAGCACACAGTGAGTTTGTCTGGGTCTTCAGGTATTTATTTTTAGTTTGAGGCAGGTACAGTTGTTTAGTCTTGAACACAGGTGCAGATTTCAACTTTGACCTTCAAGACTGAAAGCAGAATTTGAACTTGTGGGCACACAGCACGGCATACAAACAGCCTGGAGAGGAATTCAGCAATTGATGCGTGATAGGGTAAACTTTGATAATATAAGACTGCCGAAATTGACTTTAAGATTGAAAATTCAAACAAATATAAAGGCCTATTTCTATTCTACTAAGACACTTGCAGCTGAAGGGCTTTTGAGGACTACTAATGTGAATGGTCAAAACTGCAGAAGAACCTCATTCTCTATTGGAGAGATTAGCTTTGAGAGATTTCCTCTCAATAATTTGTTCTAACTGTGTTGGAATAAAGAGATTGAGTCAAAAACCAAAAAATCTGTTTTTCATAAATACTTCATCCATGTTCAGCAAAAGATCCATGTAGACAGACATTTGATAATTCATGCTTAGCTATGTAAAAACATGGATTTTCTGAATTTCCTTGCGTCAAAAATGAATGTGTTGATTCCACAACAACATATCTTATTTTAGACTGGGAGAAAAACGTCATATGTCAGTACATTTTTTAAAGTTCCCTTAATGTATTCCAGTCACTCTAGCTAGAAGATATATGAAACACATGTACACAAAGCCTGAAATCCTTTAGTAGGAATCTTTAGACATCAGTTTTAGAGCAGCAAGTTTAATGCTACAACTCGTGGTGAGAAGTGAAAGCCTCACCACATCCGCGTCTGTATAAACTACCCCAAACACACAGACACACACATTCACACCCCTGCTTGTCAGGCCGACACCTGTTCAAACAGGGAGTGTTAATGAACCATACCTGTCGTCCTCTACCCAACTATCTATGCATGCACAATATGTGTGGCCTGTTAGAGTCATATGCTGATAGAGTGGTGTGCCACTCTTTTTCACTCCTGATGATCAGCCAGCTAGAGTTTGTTCACTGTGTTTGCAGAAATGAATTGAACTGACTGACAAGCTTTACCAACCTGATCTCACCAGAATGCGTGACTCCACCACGACTCCTTAACACTGCATTGCGTGGTGGAGTCACAAACTTTGCTACATTAGCTTTACATGAGTAAGAACTATGAAATGGCATGAGTGTAGAAATACTGTGATGCAGTTACAGAGAGGCAACTAGTAGAAATTGAATGTGACTTTTCTTTCAAAGGTGTCTTTTATCTACTCTTCTTTTATGCATTTTATTTCTATGTGGGTCTGTGTGTGTGTATGTGTGTCTGTGTGGGAGACTAGGACTAAGCCTGTCTGCTACAAATCCCAGCAGCCTGAGATGAGTAAACTATTTAGTCTGGTCTATTGCCCCTTTCTTTCTCACTGTTTGTGTAAGAGTGTGTGTGTGTGTGTGTGTGTGTGTGTGTGTGTGTGTGTGTGTGTGTGTGTGTGTGTGTGTGTGTGTGTGTGTGTGTGTGTGTGTGTGTGTGGCAGGCATGTGGCCAAGGCTTGAACAGATTGACCAGTCGAATACGATTGTTGTATTCTTAGCAGCGGTACCGGTAGTACTCTTATCTTTCAGTTAAGTAAAAGTATGCATACTGTCACACATAGAACGTAATAGTATCTTGCAAGTGAAAGTATTAGCATTAGTAGTGATTGTGCATAGTGGTCCATTTAAAGATCAAATATGTTATATATCTTCATTTTAAGTATTGATGCATTTATGTGATGCTCTATTATGTTAATGCTTTAGCTGGTAAAGGGGGAACTAGTTAGTTAGTAGTTATACACTGTGTATTATTAACCTTGGTCTGAAACTAGCTAACTCGTGTTATGAATTAAGTGTTGTTGATTAAAAGTATAAACTACCAGAAAAATTATAATGACAGTACAAGAAGTTTACATAAACACTTCACTGGCTACAGTATCTGTAGGCTACGTTATATTCATTGATTTTAATGTGAGTGTGATTGCCCACGGATTGATTGATTTCCTGAAGATGCCGACAGCCAATTAAAAGCCTGGTTTATCGGTGTGGGCGGGGTTGACCTTCGACAGGTGTGTGTAAATGTTTGTGTGAGGTGTGTGAGCTCCATGCTGGGCAAAGTTTGAAGGAGTTATGTCAAGAAATAAAGTCTTTGCAGTAAAAAAACAAGTTGCGGCTACTGTAAATAACGTGGCAAAGTACAATACAGCAAGATATTTAAAGAAACCACGGTTTTATAGAGGAAGAAGTAGCCTGTCCCTAATGAAACATGCTAGCATTGGGCTAGTATGTTTAAATTGAGCTAACCAAAATAGCAAGAAACTAGTAGTAAAATACGGTAATAATAAAATGATCTCCCGAATAGGCTACTAATTCCATTTGTAAAGGGGATTGCCAACCTATTCAACAAATACCAACACGGAAAGGACTTCACTTCATGCCATTGGAACTTGAGATGGCAGATTTATTGGATTTATTCATATCCATAATCAACCCCAGCCACGCAGCCCCCACCTTGTGATGAATGGAAGTGTGTCCCCCACGAGCCATCCAAGGTACAAATAAAATGCTATGTATACGTCCGCTGTAGCACTAATTACAAATAAATCTGATGCAGATTATAAAGGTGCACCTGTATTGAGATTGTGGTATTGTTTGTCTCTGATGGCTTTGCATTGAGAGTATTTATATGAATCTGTTTGTGAAGTGACATGAGATTGTGAACTGCTTGATGGGTTCGTTTTTAAAAAGTTTGTTTTTGTCTCGTTGGTTTCCATTTGGCTTTGTTGTGTATTAGGCCCGAGGCCGATGCTTACAGAGCTACCGCCCGCCTAGTGCATGTGCCAAGTCTGTGCTCATTCATTGTCTGATATTAATGAAAAGAACACGTACTTTCTTTGATTTGTTTTTTGCCACAGTATAGTTTTTCTGTGAAAGAAAGGTTCATCAATTTGTTCATAGGGCCTGCCTAAATAATTCTGCCTAAACCACTGGTGCGTTTTTGGGCGTGCGTGTGTGTGTGTGTGTGTGTGTGTGTGTGTGTGTGTGTGGGCTTCATTGAAGATTGAGAGAAAAATACAGAGTAGGAGAGCATGCATGTATTATATAATATCTGTTATGAGTTAAATGTAGGGGCAAGCAGTTTCAGTAGTTTGAAGGCGTAAAAGAAATATTGAAAAAGTGAAAATAATACTGGCTTCTATACATTCATAAATGTATCGCTCTCAAAGGTGTCTGGTCCGAAAGATTTTGAGGATGGATGATGGTCTTTTTTTTATGGTTTCAAATTAAGGGAAACTTAAGGGTTTTACTCCTTTTCTGGCTTTCTTAATCAGCAAAGAGATAGTTATTTGGCACTTCAGTCATATCACATGGGGAGATCTTAATCTCAGTGTGTGTTTAAAAAAATGTGTATTTTGAGTCAGATAGTTGCTTTGTTCTTCCTCGCTCACTGACTGCTGGTCGATGACTTTGCCATGTTCCCAGTCGATTAATATTTTGGTCTGAATATCACACAGCTGCTGTTGTCTCCTTCAGTTGTTTCATTTGATTTTGAATAGGTTGAAGCCATTTTCAAGATGATCAGTTAAAACAATTCCTCAGTTGCTTGTATGAGTCAATTCACAAGTTTAACAGTTTGTGTTCATATTGCTGTTTCTCATTTCTGCCACTCAGATAAAAGTGCTTCCACTTGGCTAATGATAACAATGTTGCCTTAGTTCAGATGCCATCACGTCTATTTGTTTCTGCTGTTGTTAGTTCTCATGGATGTGTCATGTGTGATTAATGACAATTATAATGGCTGCTGTCAATTTAAGTGCTGCAGATCCAGACTCTTGACATAAATTGGCTTCATACTTTATTTGGAACCTAACCGTCAGTTTATACAAAAGTGAAACCTCTTCTTGTTCTAATGTTTTAATTCACAAGTATAGCAAACATTAAACAACATTACATTAGCATTAGATATCGTTCTCCTATTTTGCAAATAGGTTTTTATAAAGTTGCCTGGCATAATTGAGACCAGGCAAGGTTGGTTGGTTGATATGTATTTTATCAACCAACTATATCTTGTTTTTTCTCCGCTCTTCAAAGTAATTTAAGATAGAGTGATTTGGCTATGAAGAGCTACTGTATACTGTAAGTCTTGATGAAGATTACTTTAAACCTCTCTAACCCTAATGTCTCCTAATATAAGTTGTTATAACATTGTTTACAATTCCAATGTTGAATCATAATCTTGTCACATCAATTATACCCTTTAATCACTACAATAGAGCCTTTTAATTTGATACACAAGAAAAGTGTAAAGTTTACCACTCTGAAAGCTATAACTCTGTCAGTTATAATTACTCTTGAGTATTTACCAACTGGGTGTGTGCGCATTATGTGTGTGTGCGTGCGTGTGTGCGTGTGTGTGTGTGTGTGTGTGTGTGTGTGTGTGTGTGTGTGTGTGTGTGTGTGTGTGTGAACATAGATCAGTGACCGATGCCGTCAAAGCAAACCTTAAACTATTCCTCTTCTTGACCAAATATTATTGCTATTTCAAGGCCATATTGTCTGACTTAATTTGAACACACATGCAAAAACACACTCTTAATACTAAATACTTGTGGATGAAGGGCTGGCACGCATATATACACTCCCTTGTGTATTGGTGTAAGCCCATGTTTTGGAAACTCAAGCCTCTGGTCAAAGCCCCTTACAGCAAGCACCTGTGGAAGGGTCTATTTCACACACGGTCACAAACACACACTCCAGGGGTACTTAGGAATGTGAACGCCTGAAGGACTCTTGTCCTCTACAACAACTCTCGCTCAGTCGCTCGCCTTCTCTTATACGCTCTCCTTATTTATGGCATCTTTTGTCAGATCTCTCTTCATATATTGAGCCAAATCATGACTGGACCACTCAGCATGAATTACAGAGTGATGCAGGATTATGCCATAATGTCCACTTTATTCCATCCTTGGAAGCAGTTAATGGATGAGGTGCGATGACTAGCTCTTCGTCGAACTCACTGGGATACACACAGACACTTACAGGTTTGATCTCACGCTCCTTGGGTGCTGCTGGATAAAGTAGCTGTTGTTTTAATCCCTTGGCTGCTGCAGTCTCTCCCACTCTGGGAAGATAGCACGCTTGATGGGAGTAGAGGAGGGAAGCCAAGAGAAGTGGAGAGGAGAGAGCAGAAAAAAAAGCAGGAATGCTCCAGAGAGTAGAGCAAACACACTTTTTGGTGCATGGCTACATTTAGCAAACAAAACAACATGGTACACTTTATGCTTGGTGTAATTTGTTTAGATTCTCCTTTTACTGGCATTCTGTCAAACTTGATCCTGTACCACAATCTGCAGACAAGATAACCATGAGTTGAGATATTATCTATACATCATGTTTCCTTTCCATTAATGACCGCGAGCTAAGTGCTGATTGGATTCACGCGATCTGATATGAATTGTATTTCTGGGAAATCTGGGCATTCCCCCTAACTCAGGGCTGCATAAACTTGCTAGGGGGCCTCAGGGTAAAAATGAGCTGCGGGCCCCTGATTAAACACAAATGTATTTATGAAAACACACTCAGAACAAATATCAATTATGGCATTGTGACAAAGTGGCTTTGTTTGACCCCCTGCGGATGAGAACGTGATGCATTCATTTTACTCATGCCCAATCTTTACGTTTTTTCTAAAAGGTCTGGTAAATCATAAAAAATGGTTCCTTGCTAGATCTTATGATCTCATTATCATTGTTCATGTTGACATGACTCCAAAGATCAGACTGATTTATGAAGCATAGCAAAATGTAAATTCTGGATGAGTGGTAGTTTACTAAAATAACAGAAAGATTATGAATCTACTGTGCCAGTTGTGGCTTGAATTTCTCCCATAGTGCTGTGAAAAATTAGAATGTGGGGGAGATACAGCTCCTGTCATCACTTAAGAGAACCAGTTGGGAGGAGAAATTCTTCCCATGCACCACCAAGGATACTAGATGATCGTTAACACACCCACATACACACAATTAAACACACACACTCATGCACACACAGCAATTTATCTGTGGTAGAAGGCTGAGACAGAAGAGAAAACAGCTGTTTGGTATGTGATGAAGCCTGCAGAAGACGCAGGACACCATGGAGATGTTGTGTTTGACTCCGGCGTGCGTGTCAGTTTGAAACCGGATCCTGCTCACTTCTCGTGCAATAAAAGAATAACATGCAAGACTTGCATTGAATAGAAAGCTCCTCGATAAATCCAAGTGTTTATAGTAAAATGCCATTGCTAATGGGCCAGATTACTGAGAAGCAGAGAGAGGGGCAAACATGCTCCTATGGTAGGGAAACTGATATTTTTATAAGAGAAGACAAAGTGTGATGATGAAAAACAGATATAAAAGCATTGCGCAAAATGCCTAAGGAACGATCTCTAAACCTCTATACGCTACTTTTAGAATCAAAGTAAAAGACACACACACACACACACGCACGCACACAAACTTACTTCTCTTCCCTTAGCCTTTGTGAGCCTTGGCAGGGTGGGATGAACTGCAGCATTGTTACACATGCTGCAGGTGTCCAGCACTTTCTCTCCTCTGCCCTTCCCTTTGTCCTAAATGTTGTGACAATTCCTTTTAAAAGGTACGCAAGGTCATAAAATCGGCCTATAAACACTTCAGTAAGCTGCAACTGCAACTTAAGACACATGCACGCACACCCAGCACACGTGCAATTGCAAACACACACACTGTTCACACACACAGCCCGAGAGCAAAACTAAAGTTGTCTGTCAGTGGCGTGGACAAGATTCCTTGTGTGTGAGCGTGTGTGTGCGTGTGTGTGCGTGCGTGTGTGTGTGTGTGTGTGTGTGCGTGCAAAAGCATGCAAAAGCCACACAGGTGCAGTCAGGGACACCGAGGAAGAAACCGGCCTCCTGCCCTTTGAACTTGATCTTGAAAAGAAAGCTGTCTTCCCTTCCTGTCAAATAAGCTTAACTGCTATGCCTCGGAGCTCCAGTCAGCACAAACTAGTCTGGTGAAAACTGTGAGCCATTCATTTCATCACCAGAAGCATTCACACCATCAAAAGTGTTCATATACAAGTGTCTAAAACTACTTGAGTGACAGGTGTGATCAGCAGCAATCTATACTAAAACTATTTATTTTATAAATGTTGATATTTTTTAAGTTCACTCCATTTCATTATTACTGCAAGGTTGCTGACAGCGAACGTGAACAATTATAAATGTGTTCTCAACATATGTCTAAAATGTTTTTCTCTGGCAGATACATTAAGGGAGGATCTGTCCAATTTACTTTGTAACTCTCAGTGTGAATCAGGTGGACTTGAGGCTTGTGTGTGTTTCAGACTCACTGCCAGAGATAGAGCATTGGTTCAAGGTTAGGACATGTTTTATGCCTTCTTTGTCTCTGTCCTAACCCTGTAGCTTTGTGAAATATATCCGTCTTCTGGTTTGTCTAGTTAAAGAGCAAAACATGGGGCTGAAAAACCCAAAATATGGCACAGATATGCTAATGTACAGTTGCAAGAAAAAAAGATAAACAGCAAGATTTAAAGTGCAATCAAGTGAGAAGAAGTTGGATCTAAGTTGTGATGATAAGAAAACAAGCTGCCAATGTTGGATTCTCTGTTCAAGCAGTGATGAGAGTCCCTCTCGTTGGAGGTGCGGAAGGAGACCAGGGAGAGGAGAGGGAGGAGGAGAGCATGAGAGGCCGTAAGTGGGCTTGAGTAGTTCCTTTATCAGCCCCCTGATAGGAGTCGTCTCTCTGTGTGTCGGAGCTGCTCAATGCTCTCCTTGTCTTGGCTTATCACGGCTAATTAAAACATTTGGATTCCTCCGGCCGGCTCTGGAGGAGTGTGTGTCTGTCTGAGCATGTGTGTGTGGGAGACATGAAAGCGGAGAGGAAGGACATGTGGCAACTTGGAAGACTTCCTGTCCATCTATGGACAGAGGAGCTCAACACAAACTCACCATCATCCACTGGTTGACAAGCTATTTCAAATGCCCTTTACACTTCCTTCAACATATGTTAGTCAAAGTTTTAATTAATTATTTGTCTTATTTGTCAACATTGTGAATGAATCTGTGGTGCTTAACTAAAAAAGAGGACATACATATAAGAAGGTGTTGGGCATGGGAACGTTTTGTAGTATCTTGTTTGTTGTTTGTGTCTTTTTCCCGCATGAGCCTTGTGCTGTTTCGTAATCTGCCTCCACTTAAACTCTCAGCCTTTAATATCCCAAATCTACTCCTAATGGACACACACACACACACACACACACACACACACACACACACACACACACACACACACACACACACACACACACACACACACAAGACAGACACTCACACAGACCTGTGTTACTTTCTTCAGATGAGCCTGTGTTCTGGGTGGGCTCATCTTTCTATCTTTTCTAATCCCCCCCATGACCCCTGCTCTGACAGACACAGAGCTGGATCACTGCGTCTCTCTGCAGGCACAATGCTCTGACCACTGCAACAACAACTGCGCTCTGCTCAGCCTTAAACTTCAAAACAAGATTTGTCAAAAGATGTAAACCAAGTTTCAGGAGACTTCCAAATAGTTTGTTTCTTGGAAGCTTAATTTATCACGTTGACATTTGAATTATTTATCAACACTTGCGTGCTGCACTTCCTTTGGAATATCCATTTTCTTATTTTTTATTCTGATATTTCCAAACATTGGCATTAGGAATCATTGATGATATTGCATGGTATTTATGTGTGATGATGTAGTGGTGGTTTGCAGGATTGCTTACGATTTGTGTTATCCAAACATTTCAGTGTATTAAGTCTAAAATGCATACGTTAAATAGATGTTTTTAACTATCAAAATATTCTTCTTGAATCTAATATATTGCATTTGGGACAAGTATTTTTTAATAATTAAAAAAATATTCGCTCATTTAATCCGATGCATCACGTGATACAGATAACATGAGGATTTTGTTCAAAGATTGTATTTCTTTTAGGGTGATGATGTCATTAATTATGATGACAGACCTTTTAATCCTCATCTAAAAACCTCAATTGATGCTTTTTACCAAACTGAAACAGTGATCATACAGAAAAGGTGGAAATTGTGCTGGAAGGTGTGATATCGTATTCCTTTTTAAACCGAGGTTGATTGTGAGTGTTGATGCAGTTGGCGTGATAGATGTGTCTTCCACAGGGGGAGTTGATGTCTTATAGCTTTACTGTAAATGTTTACATTCCTAGATGCACTGATGTTATCTGCTAATAGTTTCTGGAACAAGCCTTAAGAGTCCTCTGGGTGGGATTATTTGTGGTGTGTGTGCGTGCGTGTGTGTTTGTGCCTGTGTGTATGTGTGTTTCAGCACAGGTCAGAGGGAAGCAGATCTGTCTTTAAACAGAGGTATTAACCATGACCCCTCTCCTTCCTGAGTCCTGCCCCTGTGTCTGCCGAGGGCTATCGCATTAAGAGCGGCGACGCACACTCCTGCTCGATCCTTTTCACAAAGCCAAATATTCAGCGGTTGTTACAATTGTGTCTGATTGAACAATCAACAACTGGCAGCCACAACTGAATAAGTACCTGGGAAGCCTCTCCCTGTCTCGCTTTCGTGTGAGCACTACATCTCATTCATATTACCCGTCACAGTCTCAGTGCCAAGAGCGCTTATGTTAAGATGATATTGTTTAAACCAACAAGGCCCTTGAGAAAATAATTCCTGTTTCAATAGGCACATCGGAAATGCATGTGTAATTGCTGCTCAGGAGCCCTGTGAGAATTCTCCATCAATAGATCTGGATCTTAAAAGCAAGCCAAACATGGATTAGGTGAGGGCTGTCATTCCTGTCTTGTTCACTTTAACTCAGCCCCACCCTCAACACATTCCTCCCAACTGAGAAATCTGCAACAAAAAGACAACAGCAAATGGACCCGTTTCCATTCACAAGTGGTATTTAAATGTCATGCTTTGTTCAGTGGACGCTGGTGCTAGTGATTGTTCAAAGAGGCAGATGGACATGTTCTCCTGCTCTGCTGTCTGGCTCCTTTTATTCCCTCTCTGCTTTATGGCCCTACTCATGCGGAGGCACACTAAATAAAGCACAGTTCAAAGTGCTTACATACCTGAGCATTACATATTTACACATGCAGTAATGCTTTGAGGCTCAGTGGACTACTGCCTGCAACAGCACACAACTGCTGAGATGAAACTTGGTGTATGACTGTGTTGTGATTGTGTGTTTTTTAATTGTTTGTAACTGTAAAACTGTCTGAAACTGTGCTGTTACCATTCTTGGGCCAGGACTCTCTTGAAAAAGAGATTTTTAAATCTCAATGAGACCTATCCTGGTTAAATAAAGGTAAAATAAAATAAATAAAATGAGGGAAGACGTCTGACAGGGCAAGAAACTCCAGCAGGCAGACAATTATACAGATTTTAAACAAATCCTAATGGTAATCACATGTATGAGAAGAGAAAGGGAAACGTTATAATTATTACTTTTTTAAACTTTCCTTTGTAAACTGCTCTTCCCTAGTGATTACTATACTTTACACTCAAAGGCATAAACACATGTATACATCTGTACATGCATACACTTATATGTACGCACATTTAGTTTAACCTTTAATCTAATGTAAAACAAATGGATGACATGGGTTGAGTTATGATGTGTTGTTGTCTGTTGCCATGCTCCCAGATTTAATCAATTCAATTGGGAATAATTATATCATTACTGCTACAAATAAAGGCTTAAGCACATGAAAACATATACCTCAATTATCTTCCAAATTAAGACTCAAAATTATCTCTTTGTTGTCTCACTCAGTTTTCAGTTACTTGTCTACGGAAATCTACGACATCAATGGGTGCAAGAAAAGAAAGGAAAATCTTATCTAGTCATGGAAGAACGCAGTGACTAGAGCAGCTATTCAACAGCACAATGTGACTAATCAGAGCTCATGTACAATCACATAACGCAGAGCCACAATGCAACACCATGACCTTTTCCGTTGCATCTTAGTCATCTTTTTCTTGAACAGCCAATAATCCTGTGTGTGTGTGTGTGTGTGTGTGTGTGTGTGTGTGTGTGTGTGTGTGTGTGTGTGTGTGTGTGTGTGTGAAAATAATTAGACTTAGTGATGCCCTGGTGATATCCAGTCAGACAGTCTAAAGGAGTGTTATGTGTGTGAGTCCTCCCTCTCAAAAACGTGTTGTATCAACCACTTAGGAGAGTTTGAAGTGGTGTTTTGATATAAGAGATAAATGAGGTTTGGGCTGGTGCCATCGTGTGGCAAAAGGTGACCCTCTCTGCCGAAGCAGCTGGTGGTGGGAAAAGGGAAGTTTAAGTACCTATTTGAATAATTTTGATGTCTTTAATGTATACATTTTGTAATATTTGCTTAGCTTATATAGACATGATACCACTCAATCTCTCTAGTACATCGTTCAGGTTAAGAAATTCACTTTTTATTTTCCTATCAAGTGCAGCCATTGTGTCCATGTCTTTAGGATGCGTGCAATCTTTTCGGGAAAACGTGATTAATGTGAGCTGTCTTGTGGCTGGATGGTGCAACGTCTCCACGGTCTATTGACCCTCTCTGACTCATGCAGTGTACAGTTGAGACTAGGACTCTTAACACACCTAAAAGACTTAACTTAAAAGACACCTTCCTTTAAAAAAACAAAAAACACCTAAAAATCATCTTTATAAGTTATTTAAATGTGGCCGTTTTGTATATTGCTAACATATTCAAAATAAATAGGCTGTTGTCAGCATTTCTTTGCATGGAACCTTTTACGGTACATTATATTTATAATACTGACACTCTCCCAAAGGTCCATAAACCTAATGTAAAGAATGTGTTCTTGAAGGTGTTGAGTTTTATGATCAACAAAGATATCCCATAAATAAAATAGATACCTTCTAAAAGTGTCAGAGTCTCTGCCATGTTTTTAAGGATACTTTCTCTTCTTGGGTTTGTATAAATTCAGGATTCCTTTCTGCTCTGTCTGGTCTCTGAGACTGTAACTGGCTGTCGTTAAGGAGAGGAAGAGCATATAGATCCTATATGGGCCAGGCAGGAGCCATTGCTTTGGATGAGGAGGGGGCAGGCTGATTAAATATATATTTACACAAATATATTTTGTAGATCATTTGCTAATTATTTCAAACGTAACCTCTCTTTAAATCTTCTTGAGTTATTTCACGTCTACTTTTTCTTTTTTACATTGTAAAATAGCTTTAGTCATTCATCTCAATAACGGAGCGAGTGAGTGTTTATCCCCTCAGATAAATTGGACTTTAGTGCAGCTGTGAAACTTAACTCGCACATAAACTCTGAGAAATCCATGTTGTGCATATGGGGCCCACTGTCTTATAATCTGCCTTATTGGTGTTATTTGCCAAATGTTTAAGAATGAATGCTTATTAGGTGAACTTGAATGTAAGATGTATTTGTATTAAATAAAATATTTATATTTGTTTCACTCAAAGTGAAATATTCAGGAGTGTGGAGGAGTATTACATCTTACATTTCAGTGTTCAGTGTTGCAACTCCCTCCCTATCATTGATAATACTTAATTTGGAATTTGTCCTTGAAATAGAAAAAAACGGTCAAAAAAGTTTTATACAACTCATTGCTTTTCTCCTTCTCTCTATGTCCAGCCCTTCTCCATGACAAAAAAAACAAACACAACCCACCCATATTTCAACAGCAATTGTGTCTTTAAATAGATCGAATAATATTAATAAACAAAATAGATGAAAAAAAAATGTGTTTCGTTTTTTTAAAGAACAGATCAGCATTAGTTATCTTTTACATAATTAATTTGCTGTAAATCCTTACAAAAATAATAACCACACTCAACTCTTCCTTTCATATAAAACATTTTTTCACACAGTTATAATTGTATCCATTGACAGAGCTTTGTAATGTCTATACTATATTACTGAAGGCTAACACTTATAGAATATTTTACAATAATAATGATGATTTATTATCATTTAAATTGCCTTGAATAACTGAATAGCTCGAAATAGTCATGCTGTAAGACATTGGCATTTTAGAAACCCTGAAAAACAGGCCAAAATGCTAAATTGGCTTCTAGAAAAAATAACCCAGAAAAAAAAAATATGTACAATCCCAGTCAGTCCAACAATAGCCTGATCCATACAGAAAGCTGCCAACACGTTGAGTGCAGAGACCCTAACTTGTCCAGGTAATGTGTCCTCAGCAATGAACAGCTCAGAACATCCCCCCACAAGACCTGCTCCCCAGGCTCCAGGGATGGCAGTAGTAGTGCAGGCAGGGCTGGTACCGATAGGCCTGCTGGTACAGAGGCACAGTCACTGGGATTTGTAGTCCATTGGCCTGATAGTACTTTTGATTGTCCCTCACCAGCACTTGTACTGCTACTTTCTTCGGTGAGCTGCACGCCGCCAGCTCGGCTGCCATCTGGCGCCGTTTGGTTTTATATCTCCGGTTCTGGAACCAGATCTTCACCTGGGTCTCAGTCAGCTTCAGAGCGTCTGCCAGGCCGGACCGATCTGGACCGGAGAGATATCGCTGCGTGTTGAACCGACGCTCAAGCTCGTAGACCTGTGCGTGAGAGAAGGCCGCCCGGGAGCGCTTCTTCGCACCCGGCATGCACTGCTGCTCATCGGCCGAACATCTCACCGTCTCCCCGCTGAGGTGGCCTCCCTCCTCCGCCTCCTCTTCTTTCAGAAGTTTATCCAGATCCACACAGTGTTGCTGCTGATCGGCAGCGCCTATGACAACGGAGATGACAATAGGTGTGTGTTTCTCTGTCAATATGCTGGTCAAAAGCCTAAAGCCACTAAAGCTGCTGGCTGAGAGGTCCCTTCAAGCTTTCCTCTTCCTCATCCCTTTCACACAACAAATCAGGTATATAATGGAATGGATAATAACCTCTTGGTTGCATTTGATAGCACTGTCCACAGCAACAATACCCATCTCAAACACATATTTGAACGTAAATGTATTAACATTGAATATTCGTAACACACATTTTTTATCGAAAATTTGATAAATGCAAAAACTCATCCACATTTCCTCATAAAGACACATCTGCTGTGAATCAAACCCATATTTTATTTCTTAAATATAGACAAATGGGCCATTGAGGTGAAACAAATTAATCACTATTCAAGGCAAGGTTTTCTTATCTTTTTTCTTTTAAAATGTGCTATAATTTTAACTTCAAGATGCAAATCAGGGCAAGTATAATTTACATTAAAGTAACAAGCGAAATTATCAACAAGTTGTCATTTTAGTTTGAATTTGACACCAGAGCCATAATTGCTTACTAACGGAGAGAATAAAACGGCTCACCTTCTCTGAGTTCAGTCTCCTCTCCTGTGGCTTCTTCTTTGAGAGTAACAGATCGGAGGTTTCCCACAGACAGCCTGCGATCAGCGGGGAGTCTCCCTGGATGGAGGCGGTTCTCATCCGCGTCTTTAGACAGACCGGGGACCCTCGTGCCATGCCCTGTGCAGATGTTGCGCTTTAGTGCGCAGAGCTCATCTGCACTCCTATCGGGCTTCTCCTGGGCATCACGTCCGGTGAGTATGTCTTTTATGGAGAAGGACGAAAAACTCAATGTCATGATTTTAATGAGAGCAGGGATATTTCTTCAGGATCGCATGAGATTTACTTGGAGACATCGAGAGATCAGCCTCTCCAAAAGAAAAGTCCTCACCGATCGATGTTTCTCAGCTCTCAGTAATTGCTCTAATTTAATTGTGGTGAGCTCAGTCCGGAGTCGGACTGCTAATGAACAGACTACACCAGGAGCTGTCAGATCTTTACTATATTCTGGGCAGCAGCAGCAACAGCAGCAGTTAACCTTTGATAGGACAGACTCTACTGGTCCCTCCTCCGAACCGCCCAGCTCCACGCGCTCATGACCACGGACAATCATTTCACAGACGAGGTATTAGTCTTTCTTGAGGTGGAATTTTTAAAAGAACCAAATTAATGATTTAAAAAAAGATTAATGGCTCTTTAGCTACAAGTGAGTTGCGATTAGTCTTACAAATATCAATTATATGAACACTGTAGTAAGAAAATCTGATGCGTAAAGTTCGTTGAGTGTGCGTAAAACGCAGGTTTTCATATGCAAGTGATTATAAACCCTTATACAATTCCACAGCCCATGCCGAATTTATACGAATTATTATATTCCGTAAAACTTGAATCAATCAATCAATGATCAATCAATCAATGTTTATTTATATAGCCCAATATCACAAATGTTACACTTGTCTCAGTGGACTTCACAGTTTGTGACCCTCTTTCTAATTAAAATGGCTAAATAAGGTTCAATCCATCTTTTAATCTCAACAAAATGCAATAATCGTTACTGAGAATCTCAGCATTCTTTTCATTTTTCTTGATAATAATGACTTATACATATGATATTTTTTCATTTGTATTTATACTGTTTTTAAGTTTTAAATTATGTAGTCTGAGTTTCTGAGGGCTGCAACGCCATCAAGCTATAATATATGAAAGCAAATCCCTTAATTTAATATTTTTTATTTGACTAAATAACTGAAAGTGACCTTATAGATATAGTCTGAAGAGAGGACTTTTAGTCATGTTACTCAAACGGGTGAGTGGCGCCACCGTGTGGTCATGATGCATGGTGCCCAAAGTGCTCAAAGTTAAAGAGGCGCTTAAAAACAGAAGATGGCAACTGCACCAGTACACCCCTCCCCTTTCTCTCTTTTTTGCTTACACACACTCGCACTCATGCACAGTCGGCAGGCCTGTCCTTCATGACAGAGACGCAATGACAGATGCACGGATCTGCCTCCTTCGTGTTGTTTGTTTTTGTCCTGTGACTAAACGGAAACAATCTCTCTGTTTGAGTACAAATCAACTCCAGAATGTCACTACACGTCCGGAATGGGACAAATGGAGGCACAATGAACATGTGTTCAAACTACGAGATGATATCCACACCAATCATTTTACTAGGGAAAAGCATATGGGAAAAGCTTGGGGGATTTAGGCCAATAGTAATATTCTTTCTGCAATACACGCTGTTGCAATTGATTATATAGATGTACCTGATCACTTACTCAGGTTTGTAGGCAACATGCCTCTTTAAAAACTGTGTCCAAATATACTCTTATTTTCGACTTCACTTTGCCTTTGTGTTTTGTTCCTTGACGCCCACAACCTGGAAACTTGGAATAAGCATTGAATAATTCTCTTTAGACTAATAGCAATTACTGAACATGTGTTTGCTTTCGATCATTTGAGAAAATTATATCATATTTTTCGCTCGAATATGAACTAATATTTGAATCTTGGTCTGGTGAGTCTGCATCAAGTTGCTTTCACACTTAAGTCAAGCCAATAATTTTACAGTGAACACAGGTGTATTTTTACACTGTGCATGCACCCTCTATACTTAAACCTCTCCAATTTCATATTCAATTTTACCAGAAGCCTTACTCTGAAATTGATGAATAAAGGTCAAATTTGAGATGCATTCACTATAGTCCTGAACAAGGTTTTCCACATCTGATGCCATCTTGGTGACCAGGTTGACACCTAAGAGCCTTTGCTTCTCCACGCACTTTGCCTTCTCTATATTTGGGCTCTTCTTCCTTTGTGAGCTCCTCAAGTGGTTGCCATTGGAGACTTTGTTTTGGGAAACTCCACGCCTTACGCAGCGATGATCGCTGCTATCTTTGGAGGGGAAAGATAGTGATCGCAGCGCCTGTCAGAGCAGCCATGGCCAGGCCGCGTCCTCAGGCTTCGCCGTCCTGTCGCCAGCTTTATTTACACTAGTGACTGTGCAGCACTTAGAGCTGACACCAGGTATGTCCTACCGGCAGTGCAGTAGCCAGGGGAAGTGGCCAGTCAGGCTATCAGAGGAGACAAACACTGTTTACGTTGCCATTCATCTCCATTAATAGTGTCTGCGTATTCGGAGGTGAAGGCGTTTACTTAACTCATCTCCAATTAACACTGAATGTCCTCGAGTGCAGTTAGTGAAAATGTGGGTAATTATTAAAGGATTATGTTATAATATATCATAACAATTACTGCTATGTCATTGAAACAATTTCCTATTATTATGATTAATATTATTATAATAATCATAACAATTGTTGTTGTAAATATAGGCCTGGACGATATTATACATATATGTTGTATGTTTTGTCTTTGTCAGTATCATACATCACCGAAGAGAAAAATTCCCAACACTATTTATCATCCAAAGCTCCGAGTTTATTCGCTGTGTGGGTCCCGATGGCTGTCTGGTTAATGTCCATCTCTGAATCCTGACCGGACATTAGCTCGCCTCTAAATTCTCTCTGTTTCTGGTTCTTGTCTCAAACTAAAGTCTACCCAAGCTTTCTCACAGGAAAAAAAGAGTTTCCTTCGCTTGACAAACGATTGGAGACGATAAGAAACCTCACGTAAATATAGAATAAGATGAACTCGACGTTACTTTAATATTGAGATGCAAGTTGAAATGCAAAGAAATGCTCTTACAGGATCGCAAACGCATTTTCACATAGGCCTACATAATATATATTGTATATCACACACACACACACACACACACACACACACACACACACACACACACACACACACACACACACACACACACACACACACACAATGTCATTATTGGTGATAATGTTCGTCATTGCAGCTTGAGTGTAAACAGACTTTAAGCATCAGGTCACATTGTTCATTTAATTTAGCCAATTTTAGAGTAATAGCCTACAAAGTATTTTGGCCGAAAATAAATCTAACTTTTACGGAAGAAATCACAATAATTTATAAGAATGCTTTCTTTATTTTGTTTTGTTACTTCCCATTGTAAAGCGTCTTTGGGTTTCGTGAAAGGCGCTATAGAAATTGAAATTATTATTATTTTCTTGCAATGATGCGATTGTATTGTTATTTTGGTCCTATTTTAATTAATTACTATGGACTATATACCATATGCATAATACACACATTTGTATGTATTTATTATAATTTTTATAATTTATGTATTATGTATCGCATAATAGGCTACATACAACAATTTGAGCCGAAATCTGCTTTTCTTCTGCAACATACATCCGAAAATCAAATATCCAACAGCAGGTTTAATACTTTTTTATTAATACATTTCTGAGAACAATGTGCATACTGTTTTGGTTTGAATCAGTCAACGAGTTAGGGTTTCCTCACAGGCCTGCCTTTAATTACAGCTGGCCTTTACTTGTGTTGTTGTTACAGAGTTTTAAGTTGTGCTTTCGTTGCATTTGTCGATCTGGTGTAGCCATGCTTTAGTCCATTTATCCATCTCAGAGAAGTCTCTCCCAGCTAAGGGCCCCACGCAAAGATATATGATTTCGGCCCTGATCACCATGCCCGTATGCCCTGCAGAGCTCCCTGGCAGGCTGGGACTCCTGGTCCTTGGGGCGCATGGCTTTGCGTCTGTGCACCAATGTTTCCCAAATTCATGTTCATAAAAGCATTAGCAGGGGTGTTGCTGGGTGGCAGAGCAGGCAAACTCGAATAAGTACAAGAGTAAGTGTTAGTATACAGCGAGTTGTTGTAGCTGTATGCAGGATAGCCATTGTAGCTGTATGGGTTTGGAGCTCCCACTGTGTAAGAAGCGTTATAGTTCTGTGATCCAGTCAGACACGGCCTCCCGTCCCGGACCAGCACCGGCACAGCCACCCTCCTGGGCGGCGGTGGGTGGTGGTGGTGATGGTGATGACCTGCCATCTCCAAACTCTTGTCCTGCCGCTGCCTCTTGCATTTGTACCTCCGGTTCTGGAACCAGATCTTGACCTGGGTGGAGGTGAGTTTCAGAGAGCTGGCCAGGTGCTCTCTCTCCGGGGCGGACAGGTAACGCTGCTGCTTGAAGCGCCGCTCAAGCTCAAACACCTGAGTCTGGGAGAAGAGCACGCGGGGTTTCCTCCTGGTCCTCTGCTGCTTGGTGGCCGGCTTCTCCGAGGCTGGATCCTCACATTCGCCCCGCAACGCCCCGCAGCTCTCTGCGTGGAGAAGAAACGTTTCGATTAACATAACATTTACAACTAAACTAGTAGAGAAATATGTATCAAACACTGCTAGCTCAACTCATATTCCTGACATCCATATGAATTCATGAATTTCTAAATATTATTTTCTTAAAATATGACAGTTATTTCAACAGCATATACATATTTGGTATTTTTTAAATGTAGTTATATTTTTTCATTATTTCACCACAACAAGATTTTAAATATGAATTACAAAATATAAAAAATAATAAAACGATGACTTGATTGGAAATAGCTTTACCGATATTTGTAATCGATCAAATCAATCAAGACCTGCATAAAAGAGGACTCAATGAAAGTAATGTATCCAGGAACAATTACTACGCTAACAAATTTAAATATAATGTATTCTAACATTTATACCGATTTATTTTATTATTTATTACACATAGGCAACATCATTCGCAGCAAATTGTTGCTTATGACTGTATTTATTAGAATTTTTTTGAAAAATACAAATCACTTCAGAATTAAACAACCCCCATCCAATCTGCCATTCGCTTTGGGGGACTGAAGGGTAATGTGTTATATTTGGAAATGTTTACCGCTATCTTACTAGCCTACGCTTTTTATTTATTTTCAAAACATCTTTATCAGGCAACATAGTTAAAAAAAACTATCTTTCTTGCACATTTCCTTCCGTGCATTTTTTCTGTTTCTTGTGGGCCACTACTTGTCCAATATCAAAAATCTATTGCTGAATAATATAGTTGTATTTAATTGAAAAATCTTAAATGCTTGTAAGCTTTATGCACAACGACTAATGGAACAATGGGCGTCCATCGTGCAAGGTGGGGCTCTTGCTTTAAATATGAATGAAACACAAAGAATAAATCATAGGCATATATATTAGCCTACTATTTAATTTAAATATGATTATATATTTTTAGTATAAGCTACAATTTATCCCAAAGCAGAGTTATTATCTTCCCTCGATTAGCATTTTGCGATGGTTTCATTTATTCATGCTTCAAGAAATGATATCCTGTGAGTTCGCAGTCATATTTTCTCCGGCATAGGCTATATCAAAGTCAATTTGTGAGATGCAGGTTTTTTTTTGCAAGAAATGAAACTCCTCTGTCATTTATGTTGCCTACATGCTACCAACAGCTACAAACATATGTCATCACCACCATCCTCAAACTTTTGGATGAACATATTATTATTATTATTATAAGAATTATAACTCACTGCTATCTTGGTCCTCCAGCTCGGTCTCCAGCCGGAGCTCTGCGGAGTGTTTCTGCGCCGGGCTGTCGAACATCTCCCCCGGCAGCCCGGACTCCGGCAGCCGGTCCTGTGAAGCAGGCAGCGTGTTGAGGTACGACATCCTCTCCTCGCTCTCCGAGAGTCCGGAGCTGATGGGACTCGGACTGTCCCTCCCGGCCAACATGCAGGAGGGGGGTGAATGAGAGCGGAAAGGTTTATTTGGGAAAGCTCCCTGCTGTGACAGAGCCCCGGAGAGACCGAAGCAGGAGAAATACTGGAGCTGGTGCTGCTGAGATTGCTGCTGCAACTCTAACTTCAAAATGTCCTTCACGGAGAAAGGCGTGGTAGAAGAAGTTATGAGCGGGCTGGGGAGCATTATTACCACCAACAGAGAGATGACGGGTAACAAATAGTCAACAGGCCCAAAATTGGACTAATTTGTCTCCTGACGGCGCGTAGAAACTGTAAATACCCCGTGCGTACGTTTGAATAATCGTCGCGCACTGCTTGTTTTTCATGCAGATGGAGGAGGGCTGGTTTTCTTTCAGCTGTGACATCCCTCTCTTTTGGCTGTGTGTCTATGTCTGCAGGGCTGGGTGAGAAAGAGAGGTCGATCCTGTTTGGTTGGCTGAATTAGGTTATAGCGAAAGAGCTGGGTCAGCCAAGATGCTGTCCTCTCCCTTTCAGTGACGTGCTGAAGCGGGGGAGGGATGACGATTCTCTCTCTCTCCCCCCTCTCTCTACATACTTTCTGTTTTCCCAGCAGAAAACACTAACACCAATAAGGCATTAGAAAAGCATTTCATGGTGTGCAATGAAAACATTTATATTGGGAAATCCACTGTTTATCCACCAATAGTTTATCCGCTGACTCGAATAGCATGTATTATCTCCTCGCCTCTACTGAATGGACCAACGGCCTCACAGTTCTTCCCATCATCACTACAGTGCTTTTTAGATTAGGCATATCTTCGTTTCCTGTCTGGGCAAACCATGGATAAGATACTCTGCCGTAACTGTGGGAAATGCGATAAAATTGGCAACCCGAAGAGATATGAAGTATATAAATGTAGTGATTTATTTATGTCTACTTAGTATGGGAAAGTTGGATTATTTTCCACCAAAAGTTGGCCACGGTGATGCTTTTTCTTGACAATATGTTCAGCATTTTTGGAAAGAAGCCCATGCGTAAAATATTAGTTAAATTGATGTTAGTCAATTTTAAAGACTAGGCCTACTATCTGCAACATTTTATTTTTCAGTTTATAATGTATTTCAACAATGATAATACAAATAATACCACCTTCTTTATATCATGTTAGAATAAGATGTTCTTTAGATAGCGTTGGACACCAATAAAAGGATTCTCACAATACAGTATTCGAAATGTTGTTTCCTATTAAATAAATTATAAATAGAAACATTTATGTGAATCTTCTCTTGAATGTAGGGCTACCTGTGTGCCAAAGGGCAAACATGCTGTAAGGGGACACCTCTGGTTGCCTATCTGTGGCCAAGTGCAGGCGCCAGGGTCTGAAGGCCCATTGCTCTTAAACCGTGTGGAAAGAAAAGGACGGCATGCCGGCATAATCTCATCCGCTCACCATCAACACGGCGCTGTTTAGATTAGGGCAGGGTCTTCTCCTCTTCTGGGGATCTATGTCTTTTTAAAATGCTCCTTTTAAGTGGAAAAGCATTAGGTCTGTGGAGAAAATAGGCGTCAGTGTACACAAGGCTGTCTATAGGCCTACTCCAGTGTGCTCTCGGGAAACAATAACATTACTTTGGATGCTAATTGAGTGTGCGCTTGGGAAACCGTGAAACAGCCTATAGGCTACATTATAGTATTTCCTGAGATTTATAAGGACACATAATGACAATTTTTCCCAATATCAAAAGTGATTTTTTTGCGAGTTAGGCTATGAGGATTTAAGAGGAATATATTTGCACGTAAAATACCCTAAAATGCGGCCATTGTGTTTCCCAATCCCAAATATTAACATTTATTGAGTGCAATAATTAAAAGAGACAACAGACCAAATACAGGAACCAATGCCATACGATTAATTATCAGCTGATAAATAACAGGCTGGTTAAATAGGATTAACGCGTAGGTCTACAGTGTCTAACGATATCATGCTATTAAGAGAAATGATTTCTTACAGTCCGCTGAACCATGTGAGTTTAGAGCGTCAACGGTCAGAGACGTGGGCTCCAATGGCACAATTACCTTTTTAACGCGTGCGCGCGCTCAAACTCGCGAGTCCTTAACTGACCATCAGTGGTTTTCGCGTGCCACCGACCGCCCTAAAAGTGGCCGAGCGTGTTTACGGAGCGGAAGAGTCTGTTTCCTGCCTGTAACAAAACCCAGACTCCCAGAGAGTGTCAAGGAGATGCTCGGCTGCTGAATGCAAGACCCCATATATCATCTTCATCTCAGAATCATCGTGATAAACCGGGTTAGGTCAAGCCTGCAGCATGCAGGTCAGCATGGATACACCACAGGGGTCCTAATAGACACAAAAACAAAAATAAGCTATACAAACGATTTTTTTTAACATTTGCAGCAATTTAAATTCACTCACAATTCAAGTTCTGGAGAATTCTTTGAAGTTGATGGCTTGCCATGCAGGGGTGAACATGTTTCTTCTTGTCCTCCCTTCCCTCCATTGGCAGAGTGGCAGGTGTATATCACTGGTTGCAGGCCAACAACACTGATTCACTTGGAGATGTAGGGTTGAACGTTCAAAACAGATCCCTGAACACTGAAGGAAAGTTTGATGACTTGGTAATGACTTCAATTATCTTCCCCCTGTAGCCTCTACTTCTGTAAAGCCGAAAGGCGTTCGATATCTGATGGTTTTACCGCAGTGGTAAACTCTACGTAAAGAAAGCTTCAACACCTCCAGCGTCTGTGCTCACACGCGTGTGCGTACTGAAAGAAAATGTGTGTTATTATGACTTGACAGAGCTCTGTAGAGGAGCACTTAACATCTTTCTACAAAGGAGCTAGTTGTTTACAGGTGGTACTGCTCTAACAGCCTGGATGTGTGATGAGGAACTGAAGTATGACTATCCATTTGTCTCACAAAAGCTAGATCTTTACATTAGGAGAAATGGATTAGCTCAAGTGTGTCTATCATTTGTTTTCCATGTTGTTTAGTGAAGCAGCTCCCCAGCATTCTGTATCAGGAAACAGCGTGGCAAAATGGAAGACACAAGACCATAAAGGACCTTGAAAATATAGAAGAAAGCACAATTAAATACATAATGTGGCTAATGATGGACTTTCCTTTTTATTTCATGGTCATCCGTAAGAATGGCGTAGCACCAAGCCAAACCAAACTGTTGTGTGTCAGTAATGGTTAAGCTCTCCGGTCCCGGAAGGTGAGTCTTATCAGCAGCCCATGTGATGGTGTCAGTAGCCAGGATCCAGACTGCTATTGTGCCCCTGCCTCGGTCCGAGTGACGGATGACAGGGCCTTCTCCCTGGAGGAAGTGAGGAGGCCAGAGGCGAGCCTGGGGCCAGAGTTTTAAGCAAAACCCACTCACCTTGGAAAGTGTTAACTATTCCACAACGGCAGGCCTAAGGTGCTAACTAACTTGCAGGTTGCACCAGTCCCTCAGGGCTCATTGTGTTAACCAGGTCAGGGGAAAATATACTAATTAGTTTGTTTGAAAGACGGTGAGTGGGTGATGTGTTTGAGGACCAATGCCCTGTTCTGTGTATCGAAAGGTCTAACTTGAAGACCATGAAATGAGGAAGTGAGGTCAGGCCAGTCTGGGTCCCCTGCCCTTTGCCTTCCCTTGGGTCTCATAAATTAGCCCGCTGTAATTCTCTCCCAGACGGCCTTGCCCCAACAGGTGTGTGTTTGTATATATGAGCACTAACAGGGGGATGTAAGCGCTGTAATGTCTGTGATCTACGGTGTTGGGAATGTAGTTTGGGAGGAAACATGCAATCTAAATATGCTTATCCTCTCTGCAGCCACACAGGCCATGTAGCCTACAGTAGATAAAGACCCTGCAGGCTTTTACTGAATAGGATGTGTGGACCTTGAATGTTCCTTAGCTTCTGTCCTATTTGGCATTGGGAAAAGTATCACATATCAAAAGGTTGAATCAAGTTCATCTTTGCTCTAAGTAACTCCGGCAGTAATGGCTCTCTTGGGAAAAACAATGTTGCTGTAGTTTGAAGAAGTATGCATGCATCACGGCCTCAAGCGGTAAACATTCTTGAAATAAAATGCTCTGGTTCTCCAGAAAACATGATGGTATCTTCATCAAAGTGACAGTTTGTTTTAGCAAAACTCAAACCCCTCATGAATAAAGTTCATTTTTTATAAATAATTACCGTTCAGGCATGTAGTTTCATTATCTGTAAATGGGAGAATTAAATCCCCAACGATGAGCTTCCCATGTGGATAAATACAAATATCATTCTTCATTTTCGATAATGATATAGTCAGGTTTTTTTTAAATTGCATTTTCTTTTTGTGGCTTTATGCAACAGAAAATAATCACTCGGAGTAATCAATCAGACAAAACTCTTCCACTTCCTGTCTTTGTTTCTTTGCATGCATATTTGTATGAGGCTGAGGTCTGGAAAGCCTGAGTTGGCCAAAAGACAACATCAATCAATTAAAAAGGCTCACTGTAGACCTTCGGTTCCACCCAGCCTTATAGGGTAAAGGCCAAATCTGTGAAAAACACGAGTAACATGCATATTAGCTGATCTTCACAAAATAACGATCAATTTCAATCATTTGATCAAACATTTATTTTAAAAAAGTGACACATGAATTAGGTTTATGGTTTTAAACTAATTGTTGGATATTTTGCAAATAATCAAATTAATTTGCTTGAAAATGAATACTCATGTCCATGCATTAAATGTAAGGCCGCAACCTGTACATGCCAGCAACAAGTTTAGCTTTAGCTCAAAGACTGAATACAAAGGGGTGCAGCTAACACAGGAAAAACAAACTCCGCTTATCATCTCTGAGTCTCACAGATTAACATATTAACCACTGGTAGCACCGAAACATATCTTTAGAGATGTTGGATGTTGTTACCTCCAGGCAGAGCCACGCATCTCTCTTCCCATCTTCAGTGTGTGTGCTAAGCTAAACTAACCAGCTACTGGATGTAGCTCCATTGTACAGATAAGAGAGTGGTATCAATCGCTACTGCCATGTTTTCCCAGCTGTGGAAAGTAACCATTGTAACTGTGAAATGTATCTGTTTGAAGGGTAAAATTGCGAACTGCTCATATTCAGAAACCGGTAAATTGCCAAGTCTGTTCTCAGATAAAAATAATTTGCATTGGTGAATTGGTGCATAACATAAACAAAGTAAAATAAACTCAAATTGAATATGAAATAACTAGAAACATAAACATTTAATAAAAGAGAAATACAAAAAAATATGAAAACATGGTATAAAGAATATGTACAAGAAACCAAACGTTAAAATCATAATAAGAAAGAAAAAACCTCAATAAATACTTAACTTAAATTTGTATCTGAAAGTGTATTGCAATGATAGTAATGTGATTGTATTTACTTTCAATTGAATTACATTTAAATACAATCATTCCTTTTACAGAGTGAAGTACATTTTTGCACAAAAAATAAACAGATTTCATTTCATAAGATGGAGCACACACGTACAAGACATGTACACACACACAAACACATCAGTTGGAATGTTGTCAGACGTACAGAGCACTGATCTGTCTGTTGTTGCATGCATGCTCCATCAGTCATTGGGCTACACAGGGAGGTCCTGTGCTCTTTGTTGTTGCTGTGTCTAGTCCCTTGTTAGAGAATTGATGACACTGTCTTTGGAAAACAAACAAGGCGGGAAGCTAAAAAGGTGGTCACTCACCACAGCTCTCTGACCCAGAGACACAGAGTCCACCTCAACATGCGAGCATGCAGCGTCCCCCTTGGAATGTGCTGCAGTGTGTGTGCACACGCTCCTGTTGGTGTTTCACTGATACCATGGCTGGAATGTGACTGTCTTGTGCCTGAATGTGTGCCTTTGTGTGTTTTAGTGTCAGCGTCCTTTAGTAACAATGGTAACCTGCGTGCAAAAAGGAAAACACTGCGATAAAAGACACTTTGTTGGCACTACCTTTTTTTTTTGTCATATTTGCATTGCGTTTCTGCATGCCAAAATAAATGTTCCACATATCAATGTCAGGGAAATGCTGAGAAGCTGCCTCTGAATGTTTGGCTGAATAACTCTCATTGATCTGGATGTGACACTCTCTCCCTGTGGGCACTGACTTGCCAGAGGCGGCTGCTGTCACTTCTGGCTCTGACTCACACTTCACATCACAGCAGACCGAGGTCCCGGGGCCTCCCCAGTACGTACACACCAAACCCTGCCCTGGGCCCCGAGCCTTCTTCTGGGAGCTCAAATCCCATAATTGCAGGGCTGACAGTGATAGCTAACATACAAGACACCCTCACCTGGTCGTAAAGAATGAAAACATCTACTGTCAAAGTGAAGCGAGGAGAGAGTGGGGGTGCAGGGTATGGGGAAAGTGAGTAACCTCTGGGGGAAAACATGAGGGCAAAATAATAACTGAGTGTTCAGTGATAAACCAATGGATTAAATGCACCACTGGTTTCAGAACAGATTCTTCATTGATAGTAAATAAATAGTTTATACATGGTCTATGAATAAAAAGTTTGCGGATGTGGGTTTACCACATTGTGCAAATACATTCATATTTATTTTTTGAAAGCATTTTTGTTTTAGCTTGCTCTTTGATTCATTAGGGAAACCACTAGTTTCTTTAATTATTGGCAACTTTATGGCAAAAATGGCAAAATATCAAGCCTAACTGATTCTCAACCCTTAATAGTGTACTGAGCTATAAATAGTTCAAGATTTATTAACTCATACAAAAATTGTGTTTAAAATAGTATTCTTTTTTTGGCCATTTTGGTGCACTGGAACAAGATGTAGTTAGTATATAATCACTATGTAATTGTAAACGTCGCCTATTTAAATGTAGCAAGATAAGCACTTGTTACAATGTGTGTTTTCCGCTCCTCTGAGGACTGTGAATCCCATTGTGACTCTCTTTAGCTCTTTTGGTGTCCACCAACTACAATGATAAACCATCTGCCCCTTTAGCTGTTTAATGCTCAATCTGTTTCTTTCCACTTTGACATTGCCACACTGTACTGCATTGATGACATACTCAACAAGAGCTGTAAGCTAACATTTTAGCTGGTAGAAGTTGAAGTCATTTGACTAATTCATGTTTTGTTCAGTACTTCAATCTAAGAAGATAGTACTGTCTTTTTGTGTTCCACCATCACTGACTCTCTATATATATACACAAGCTAGGTAAAACAATGCAGCAGCCCCTTCTTTCTCAGACAGAAACATTAAAAGACAGCACACGGGCCTCAGAACAGGCTGAGTCCTGCCTCCAGAAAAGCCAAAAAGCTTTCCAACGAACTCAGTCCTGGTCGGGGAGAGCTGGCTGGAGTGGCCCTCGTTTATCAAGCACTCAGCTCCTGCAGACAGAGCACAGAGGAGCCAGCGTGTTTACACCACAGCTCAGCAAGGCCCTCAGGACTGAACAGATGAAGATGCTCACACATACTCATTTACACATCCTCACACGCACTTACTCAAACTGTGTCGAGCCCGAGCATTCAGCTGTCTTTTCAGCAAGGAATCAAATTGACATTTATGATGGGGTGCACTGATATCTTGTCTTGTCTATTTTTACTACACATTGAAGACATTACTATAGAAAAAAACTACACTATCAGTGATTGTTGTCAGTGCCAGGTGATAACATCTTTATCGAGGCTGCTGCACCATCTTGTGGATATTCTTTGTATTGCAGTACAATCCTGAACCACCCACTTCCAACACTGGACGGTATAGGGCATGGTATAGTGATGTTACAGAGTCATTCATTGGTCAACAGCCCCTGTACGTGTGTTTTCTCGAACTTTGACCTGACAGAGATCAGTGCTGTGATTGGTTTGGCAGACGCATCTTGTTTTCTATTGGTTAATCCGCTCACGCCCAATTTACATCCTCCCATATCCAATTTGAAGGTGAAGTCCTCTGCCGTCCCGTTACATTTCACGGTAACCGTTTGTTTTGTTGTCGCCCCAGTCTCTCGGTAAAATACAGCAGCATGTCGGTGTTTGGTGAGGTCGCTTTAGCAGCCCCTGTAGCTGTCTTCAAGCTATCACAGGATTTCAACAACGACCAATTTCCCAACAAGGTGAATCTTGGAGTAGGAGGTAAGTTATTATGTAACTATACTTCTATAAAACAGTGACATCGTTTGCCATAACTATCTCCAGCCGGTTAATGTAAGGTGGTGATAGGAGGAATCAGGAATAACAACCATTCTATGACCTGTTTATTATATCCATGTTTATATGATGGTGGCCACACTGTATTTTGATCAAAGTTGCTAAATAATGATGCCTGTATGGTTTTAAAATAGTGACACACATTCTAAAAGCTGTTACTATTCCAAAACTGTGACTCTCTAATACAGTATCGGAAAAAGGTTTATTCATTTTAAATATAGATTATATAATAGATGTATTGCTCTGACGGCATACATTATGTATACAGTGGCGTAAAGTAAGTGCATTTACTCAAGTACTGTACTTAAGTATAATTTGGAGGTACTTGTAGGCTAGTGGAGTATGTTACTACCCCTACCCCACTACAATTCAGAGGTAAATAGTGTACTTTCACTCCACTACATTGATTTGATAGTTATATAGCTCCCCTGCAGATTTTTTATTTTGTATGCAAAGTATAAATCAACTAATACATTATGATGAATTTGAGGTTATTCTACCCAGCAGTATACATAGTAATTCAATTTAGCTTCATCTTTACTGACTACAATATTAAATGAATGTACTTCATCGTAGTGTCTCTAAAATGTCTGTTTCGGTGTGACATTACGGCCATGGGAGAAATTATAATGACATTATGTAATCTTTTATTTTTACTGTCACTGGTTTTTGGAGATAACTTGTGAATCAGAGTGAATACAAGTTACAACTGATTGACAATGTTAGACCATGTTAGCTGCTGTTCAGTCATTCTACTCTAACTATGCTGAAAGCAGCTTTATTGATAATGTATCCTTGTTATGTAAAAGTGTGACATAGTGGAATCATTTGTGCCTGTCCTCTTTGGTTTCCTCTTTGCTTTTCGATCTTGCTGCAGCTCTGATTGGATTACTGTTCCCTGTTGCTAGCTACTCGCATGAGTTTAAATATCTATGGCTTAGTCCTGCTTCTCTCCTGAAGCAAACAAATGGCACATTTTAGACTTCACTGTTTTCAGTGTTAATCTTATTAAAAGCAGTAATCCTTGCTGCTTACATTGCTAAGGACAAGTGTGAGAAGCATTGTTTGGCTCTGTTCTGGCAGTGTGTAATGTGTTCTGCAGGACGAGGCTGCCTGAGTCCTGTGATTAGGACCGGAGGCTGAGGCCTTATAATCCCCTCTCTATGTAACACACAGATGGTCATCCGCTACTGGGCAGCTGGGAAATGTAGGCCACACTATGTTTAGTGTGTTAAACGTCAGTAGACCTGAAACAAGTATTACATTAATTGATCAATTCAATGATGGAAAAGGAAATCTGCAATCTTTTTATTAGATAACATTAGATACACTTTTTTTTATCCCAAATTGGAAGTTGTTTAGATAATCCAAAATAATATACCAATTGCATAGGTAATTATTATTATTATTATGACATTTAAAAAAAAAAGGTGAGGATTTGCTTCCTCTTCTTATAATAAACTAAATATATCTGGGTTAATGAAGACGTTAAATTAGATTTCAGAAACTCTATGATCTGCATTTTCTTGCATTTAATAGACCAAATAAACATGCCTTTCATGCCAGTGGGAGAAAAAAAAAAAAAAAATCCCATATGATGATATTAAGCCTGACACTTGTTTTTGAGTTGCAAAGCAAGTTGAAGATCTCTGTTCTGAAGATAACAAGGCTAATGTATAGTTCAGTCCTTATCAGGTGTTGACATGGAGTTCAGCTCACTAAAGCAAACAGAGAGATGAAAGTGTCCAGGGTCAGTGTTACATTCTTGTTATTTGAGCCAGGAAGATTGTCCTGCCTCAAACTCATTATTGTTCCTATCTAAAATCTTTAGGCAATACATCAAGGCCTCACTGTTTTCTTTCTTGCAGCCTACCGGACAGACGAGGGAAAACCATGGGTTTTGCCGGTGGTGAAAAAGGTTGAAAAGGTTATTGTGCACGATGACAGTCTTAACCATGAGTACCTGCCCATCCTGGGCCTGCCTGAATTCAGATCCTCAGCCTCTAAGATCGCACTGGGAGAAGACAGTCCTGCCATCCAGGAGAACAGGGTTTGTATAGAGAAAGGCGCACTATCTTTATTTTAAATATATGTACGTATAAACTGACTGTCTGTTTCTTTTTGCCAGGTTGGGGCTGTCCAGTGTCTGGGTGGTACAGGGGCTCTGAGGATGGGTGCAGAATTTCTCAGGCGTTTCTACAATGGAAACAACAACACCAAAACACCCGTCTATGTGTCCTCACCTACCTGGGGTATGCACGCACACACGCACACACACACACACACACACACACACACACACACACACACACACACACACACACACACACACACACACACACACACACACACTATCAAACAGTGGAGTGTCTTATCAGTGATCTTGTTTAGTTTTCAGTTCCTCTGTGAAACTATTTTTTATTAACATATAAACAATACAAATAGAACACTGGTGAAATAGTTTTTTCTCTCCATTTCAGAAAATCACAATGCTGTTTTTGCCAATGCTGGCTTTGATGATGTCCGTCCATACAAGTACTGGGATGCAGCAAATAGGGGCCTTGATTTGGCTGGTTTCCTTGGAGACCTGGAGGTGAGCAATGTGCAAAAAGATTTCTTGTTCTATTTCAGTTCAGCCATGAGTCATTTTATTAGGAGTTTAAATCACTTCTTCTTATTTCCCACAGAGTTGTCCAGCACACTCTATCTTTGTCCTGCATGCCTGTGCGCACAACCCAACTGGCACAGACCCGACACAGGAGCAATGGCAGCTGATCGCAGAAGTTATGATGGTATTATACACACACACACAAACACACACGCAACCAATACTGTGTCTCTACTGCTGTCTTAACCTCCTTTTTGTACACGTTTGTCGATGCTGAACATTCATTACAGTATGATAATTGTTTGACCTTCTTTCTTTCCAGAGGAGGCAGCTGTTTGTGTTCTTCGACTCGGCTTATCAGGGTTTCGCCTCAGGCAATCTGGATAAAGATGCCTGGGCGGTCCGCTACTTTGTCTCCATGGGCTTTGAAATGTTCTGCGCTCAGTCTTTCTCCAAGAACTTTGGCCTCTACAGTGAGTGACCCCTGTGTGCATTAAGTTTTCCATTGCTTGCTTTCAAGAGAGCGATAAAGAGTGATAGTCTTTGTGCTGTTACTAATCACAATAACAGTCACAAAGTGCTTTACATGGCAACATGTTTACAGTGTAATTAAGGATAAGAGCCCAATTTAGATTGTGTTATCATACCCCACAGCTCTCTTACTTTCAAACATGACAAACTATTGTACATGATCGACACAGCTTAATGTTCTCATTTACTATGACAAAAGCACAGTGGATGTTGTCAATGTTGAAAGTTATAGAAACAAGGGGGGTGGGTTTAAGTTATATAAGTATCAAATTGCTTACCTTTTAAGATTCTTAATCAATTTGCAGGTTTAAAAAAAACAAAAAAAAACAATTTTAATCATTTGCCTCTAACTTTACACCAAGTCAATGTTGTGTGTTGTTGCAGTTAGTTCTATAGGAGTCTGCAAAGTGGACTTGTTGAGGAAATCCTGAAATTCGCAACCCTATGTAATTAATTGAGAATCATTTAGAAATCAAATTGTGACCCCAAGAATCACGATCAAATTCTGAGATTTCAAAAGATGTGTGACATTTATGTGCAAACAGATGAGCGTGTGGGCAACCTGACCATCGTTGCTCGTGATGCAGACAACCTGAAGCGAGTGCTGTCCCAGATGGAGAAGATTGTGAGGACCACCTGGTCCAACCCACCCTCTCAGGGGGCTCGCATTGTTGCCGTCACTCTTACCTCACCTGAGCTCTTCAGTGAATGGTCCGTACAAAATACCAAAGCACTGTATCAGGTATAACGGTTATAAACTAATGTATTATTTTGATATAGAGTTGTTTTTTTACATTTGTTTGAGTGTAGGAAGGACAATGTGAAGACCATGGCTGACAGGGTCCTGTTGATGAGGGCTCAGCTGAAAGCTAAGCTCCAAGCTCTGGGGACAGCAGGCACCTGGGACCACATCACAGAGCAGATCGGCATGTTCAGCTTCACAGGCCTCAACCGTGAGTAAACATTGTTTCAGTTCGGAAAATGTTAAGATAACACTTTTATCATCGGGTACATAAAAAAACAACATGTAGAGTGACCAAACTTATCCCGATTGTATCTCCTTTTTGCAAAACTCAAAAGAGCTTGCATTATATCATTATTTTGATTAACACACATATCTTTACAGGCTCTGCAAAGTGTCACATTATTAATCAATGAATAATTAAATGTGGTTATTTCCTGCAGCCAAACAAGTGGAGTACATGGTGAAAGATAGACACATCTACCTGATGGCCAGTGGGCGCATCAACATGTGCGGTTTGACCTCCAAGAACATAGACTACGTGGCAGAGTCCATCCATGAGACTGTCACCAATGTCCAGTAAAAGACTACACTACCCACAGTTCTTAGTACTTCCTCCATTCCGACCTCAAGTCACCTGATTACAGCGAAAATATTTACTGTCTACCTGATTTCTTAGGGCGATCATACATTCTCATTTGCACAAATATACAGACAGCCCTCACCTTTCTATAGTGTTTGTGCTAAGCTATCTCAACACACAATTGGGACTTATTCTGTTAATTATTTGTCCACTAGTTGTCTTTATGTTGGTCTCCTACTTATAATAAGTCTGTCAGTGTATGTGTCAACACTCAGGACCTTTTGAAAAGGTTGGTACATCTGTGACTGTGTGACAATTATCTCAGCAGTGCTGACTCAGCTTCTTGTTTAATGTCATACTGCTATGATTCATTCATTCCAAGTGTTGATAACGCATTTCCAATTTTATTTAACCTGCCGTTATTAGCCTGTGTGATTACAGTTAAGAGCACCTACCAAACTGACTAAATGTAGCTTCAATTAGACAAACAAATTATAGTAAATTACATTACATGTTACTTGTTAGACGCTTTTATCCAAAGCGACTTACATACTCAATACTGTGGACAATCCCCACAGGAGCAATTTGGGGTGAAGTGTCTTGGCCAAGGACACAACGACATGCTGACTGCAGTGGGGTTTGAACCTGTGAGGCTCAAACCCCCTAAATGTATTTATGTTCTCTATCATGAGTGAAGAGGTACGTTTAATGATAGATGCAACATGAACAAGAGAAGAGTGTTCTCAGGAAGATATCTTGAGCAATGTAATTTATTAATTCAACTGTACATCGCCGAAAGGGGTTGTACTAATTACCTAAATTATAATCCGTATTTTTGAAGGGTTTTATTTGTAGTTTCTGCTCAGTTAGCACAATGGCACTGAATGATCTTAACAGGTTTTGAGAGTCATCCCTGGTTTGGGCTCACAGCTGAAGGTTTTGAGGCTTCTGGTTAAATCAGGCACCTGCAGGTTTAATGTTGAGTTTGTACAGCGACTGCCTGTTTGTATCAATAGTGCACTGTTATGTAAGACCCTCATGTCAGTGGCATAAAACACACTAATGATCAACCAGTTTGCTATCGTACCACTGTGCACAGTACAGCAATAAAGCAGTCCTACTGTTTAGCAATTGAAGCAAAACATCTCCTTACATACTTTCCAATGAGATGAATGAGTTAATCTAATAAAGAACTATAACTATTATGTTTGTTTTGTCACATATGTTGGAATTGATTTAATGATAATGTTTGTATAAATGCAACGGCTTTTAGAAACTCATGTGAGAGGTCTTAGAAAAATCGAATGCAGGTAACACACTCCATATTTGAAAACAAAGAAGAGTACACAAGAATAATATTTCAGTCCATTTATTAATAATTTGAAATCCCTTTTGTCGAACATTATGGTATGTCTTCTCATGTATTTTGGTCACTTATATAATTATCAGATTTTTGCATTAGAAAATGTATTTTTGCCTTTTTTTAAGTAAAGTATATAATTCTTCACAAATATAAATCAGTGTTAAACAACTGCAAAATCTCTGTGAGCATTCAGCTGAGACACTTTCTGATTCACAAAAATCCTCTTTCACTGAGTCAGTCTGTCGGATCATATGACTTCCAATTGGATGTTCAATGTGCAAAGAGGGGTCGATGTGAATAGCTTAGCAGTGCAGTTCCCTTTGTACTCATAAAGCCTTGTGTGTGTGTCAGTGTGTTTGACGGGAGGTGGTGGCTTGACGTCAGTGTGCGTCATATTGCTTTCCTCTTTCATATCTCTGTCTTGTTCTTGTGTACCTGCCAATATTTCACAACGCAGAGCAGCTTAGTGCACTCTGAGCTGCAGCTGCTACTGGCATTTTGAAAAGGATCAAATCATTATTTCATTATTGCAGTAAAAATGGCTTGATTTTTGTTCCTTCAACAAGCAGCGTTGTATGGTTTCCCCCATTAAAACGGCAGACTTGCTGCAGTATTTATTGCACCTAACTTTTTTTCTCAACTTTTGTAGTTAAAACTTCTATTATCTCAAAGATTTTAGTAAGTTACACACTGCACCTTTGTGGGGAAATATTACTGCAGATCTTCCTTTGCATGCATCCCTTTGCTTAAGCATGCATATGGAAAAACAGGGCTTTCTACAGGGGATAGTTCTACAGTAAAAGCAGCATTAACAAACATGCAGGTAGCAACTAGTCTTTCCTCGAGAATACTCATAACATCCATTTGGATCCCTAAACGCAAACCCCCCTACCCCTAGCTTATTTTTAATTGGTGTATGCTGTTAAAGTGAGATGAACTGTACATAGAGGCTTGGCTAATGGTAACTAATGGTAAGAGTTGATCGCCACTACTTGTTCTGAATGCAAGAAACAATAGGCTGATTATTTGAAAGACGGTGGTTACAGTACATCTAGAGAAAAGTGGGCTTAGTAAGGATGATAAAGACATTGTGTCCATACACTTATGCAGTGAGAAGGGAACGTTTTAATGGGAGGACAGACACTACAGTATGTAGGGCACATGCAATAATGTGTGATGTTGAAGCCATTTACAGTATGTTAGATGACTTATATATATATTGCTATCCTCCAATTACTTTTGGTAATTCTAAAACTTTTTATATAAAAATCGGGTAATAAATGGTTTTATTTCAAGCTCAGGTCTTTTTCAAAATTGCGCATACCCCTTTGAACTTGCTCAGAGGTCAGTGTATACAATAATTCAAGCCAATTTATGGCTTTTTTCATAATTGTGTTCTTAAAATCTGGCATAAAAATTGTGCTCTTGTCTTGTGGCTGTTTCTTCATAGCCGATGGCTAGTGTGTCTGGTATTGTTGGCAGTATGTGGCACCCTTATGGCAACATTAGGAAAGTTCCCTGTGCAAACAACTTTATCAGTATGTGGGAACTTCCCAATAATAAATAAATAATAAAAACTCTTGTATTCATTGTTTGATCAAGTAAAGCTGGCTCAGATATTACATTAGGACCTTGTGAGGCTCCATATTGAGAGATCTGGTGGAGACCATATTGCTTAAATGAGATGATAAAATGGTCACATTATGGGTAAAGCTACCATAGAAATATCTTCTCGGTTTACTACTTGAAAACCTTGATAAAGTCCAGTGTAAGGCTGGAAAAATCCAATACTATATTTCTTCGATTTTTCCAAAAGTAATATTATATTAAAGTTTCTTTTTACAGATCTGTTCCACTTATTATAATTTTAAGGGTGTGGAGTCAGGCAGTGGTAGGACTAGGTGCGAGTGAGGTCCTGAGTGTTTCTACATCTCATGAGATGGCTCAGTTATTCAGGAGCACAGAGGGAGTCTATGAGAGGTTGGTTGTTCAGTAATGAAAACCCAATGAGTGAGTGATAAAGAGGAAGAAGCTTCATCCCTCTTCCTCAGCGTCACTGTGCTAGCTCGTCACTGGTGGTTGCTCTGAACCTTCCTCCAAACAGTTTTCTCCATCCCGAGACTTTTTCCTCCTCTTGTTACCTAGAAACAGGAGGAACCAAGGTCATTGCTTGATAAAACACCTTCCTTTAACTGTAGCTTCATCCATTATATCTTACTTTCCTTATCTTTACATTTGCTATTCATTGATTGTTTTGAAACAAACTCATATTTGCCGTTAACTTAAATAACGTCAGCTGCATCAGGCAGCGCAGATACTGTCTTGATGAGTCATATCTAGACCAACAGATGCCTCCGGAGAATCTGCTCTGCTAAAAAAGGTTGGAGCGAGGGACACGACACATCACCTGTTGCTAAGATACACCACTTTGTCTGAAAGAGAAGTTTGGGCACATCTGACGGTGAGCGTGTGTGTGGGTGTGTGCTCTTCCATCGATGTAGGTGACAAACATCTTACTCACTCAATTTACGCAATAGCTTCTTCCCAATGTTCTCTTCCGAGCTGGACAGAGACAGAGAGCTGATGAAGGGAGAGGCAAAGGGCGGGGAGTCTGTAGGCACGTCTGAAAGAGAGGATGAGGATACAGCAGGAATGACAGACAGAGCAGATTGACTTGAACAATTCCCCAGACCTACAAGGATATGAACAGTTTACAGCCTAGACGTTAAAATATAAAAACTGCATTGTTAGGAAAACTGGTTTAGAGTAAGTAGACTGTGATAACAAGGAGGAAACGCCTCCTTCTGTCATAAAACCATTGAAATCTGACATGCTAAAATTAAGTGTAGTAGTGAAGAAGAAGTACGGGAAGTAGTCATAAACTCAGCAATGTGACTCTGTAATGTGTGTTACACAGAAATACATCTAAAGTTGATATAATGTAGTATAATATTACCTTGCATAAGCAAATATAATTAAATAATTAAAGCTGTAGCAGCTAATGAGAAAAAATGTGTTGCATGTGGATAAAAATTTAATTTGGAAAAGGGAGAAGGTGCTATATCTTCATTAGAATGTTTCAGAATTATTTTATGAGGCTAAATTGCACTGCCTTAAAGGGATATTTCCCTATTTCTCATTAAAAATGAGTAACGAATTGTCTATGCAACTTTTTTTAACCGTTTCAGTCAATGTAATATCTCTATAGGCCTGCCTATGATTAAAATACAAAAATAAAAACGTGTGTATTTTTGAAAAGGAACCAGCTACGCGTCATTTTTGAGTTTTAACTGAGACTGAAGAGATTCAGTTTTCTGAGCTTGCCTCCTCCAGGTCAGGATCCATGCAGCAGCACTCACCATTCTCTCCATACGTTTCCGGCCGATCCTCGTGAATATAGGGAATCTCGTCCAAACGGAGGAACACGGTATCATTTGGACTCCTCTGCCCGTCAGATTTGCTGCCTGTAAAGAGAATTGGACCAATCAACCTTCAACGTACTACAGGTATCCAAATAACAGCAGCTGGTTTGTAGCTCTGCCTGTAGAGGGAGGTAGAGAACTTGCTATTTATCAGTCGTTGTGTTAATGCAGATCCAACTCAAAGTGAGCTACAGCCAGTGGAGGAGATTTAATTGGTGAAATAAGATTGAACATAAAACCTGGCTGTTTATAACTGGATGCTGCTGCTTTATTGACAACCAACAGAGCCATCTGTGCAGTGTTTTTTGACACAACACCAACACACACAAACTGGGTGGCGTGTCGCTCAGTGTGAGACAGATGGTATACACGAAATCCTTTAAGCTTTGAAACCAGTACAGATTGGTTGATGCCACGTTTGCACCCAGTTGTGAATGAGTCATTATCAACATATAGAATTCATTATTTACTGATGTTAAAATTTTAAAAAGTAATAATTAAACCTAATATTTTTGACAATATGCTGTGTGTAGCATTCAAGCTAATTTTCATAAATTAAATCTGATATATATATATTTTTTTTAAATGTCTGTGGGGCTTTTTTACAGTATCATCATTCGACACGCCAGTCAACACATCATTACTTTTCAGGTTGCCCCCGACCCGTCAGAGTATCCCACATTTAAGTGAATCATGTATTGCTCCTGTCAGGCAGGTGTTTGGCTGATAGCCCACACATCACTCCAATCAGTGTGATAGATCCTGTGAACCTCCTTTTTTCTCCTCTTCAAAAGAGAACGCTATACCACTCCAATAAATCCTGACCTTCATCTTGAGCTTTATTGAGCTCAATCTTCATTTACATTTCAGAGCTCTGGTGTTTCTTTTATCCAGAGTGATGGCAATGTCGGGTACTAAAAGATTGCATCCCACACATTGAAATGTGAAGTATATAAGAAGGAAATTAGCATTTGAGGTATTTTGCTAATAGTCATTGTATGTGGATTAAGGCAATCATTAGGTGATATGTTCAGTCAATCTTCATGCCAGACCAAATTGTCACAAAGTGTTTTCTTTAGAATTTTCATTCTTGCATCAAACAACCTCTAAAATAGCATTGAAACCTAAAAAGGATAATTAATAGAGAAAGTAAATTAATTTTGGGTGAAATTGACCCAACACTCTAATGAAACATTTTCAAGATTCAAATCGTACAAGAGTGTACTTACGAACAATTCGGTTCCTCGCATTGAGCTGGGAGGTGTTGCGAAGGCCACCGTAGGGATGGAGATGTGCAAGGCGGGCCAGCCCCAGCCGAGTGTGTGTGTGTGTGAGGGGGAGGGCAATGCTGTGTGAGCGGACCTCTGGGACCGCAGGCCTCCCTTTAGCATCAGGATCCAGGGGGTCTGGAGTCTGAGGGGAGCTGTCCATCCTGGTGGCTGTGAGGGCGTTCTGGTAGTGGTTCCTGGTGATCTGTGGGGAACAAAAATCTAGTATTAGCTTCAGTGGCGGGAGGAAACATGGACTGTAATGCAGAAAGGGGAGGAGAGGTGAAACGAGAGGGCATAACCACCATTTAGGGCTAACATATTCATGGTTGAAAAGGAGCTCAATTATCCCCAGTGATTAAAGGAGAGAGGGTGTGTGGAGGGGCAAGCGAGAGACAGGATGTCTGTGTTCAGTCAGAATCAGGGATTAGGACATTTCAAAGGCACACACTGCATCAGAGGAAGAGTTTCTGGGTTAAAAGTGCAGTTCCTTGCTGTGCAGGAAATGATACATTTGATTGAGATTATAATACCAGCAATTGATGATTTTTTTTGTTTCTGTTTTGTGTGCGTGTAGCTGTTCATGTTTGTAACCTTGATGATCTGCAGGTCTGTTAGCTGTCGGACTGAGTAGTCTGGCAAGTAGACCCCCCCTCCTGTAGTGAGCTGACCCGCACTGCCTCCACTCAGCAGTGATTCTGAGTGGTTCAGACCACTGCCCCGGGAACTATGTCTCCGACCTGAAAAGGACAAGAGGGAACCATGCTTTTAGTTATGCGTTTCAAACATACGTCCTCGCTATTACAGTAGGTTAAAAAAAAACAGTGAGGTCAAAGGGTACAAAAACAGTTAACAAGCCAAAAATCCTATAAATCCTGCTTCATTCATTATCTATAGTCTTTTTTTCTTTATATACTTTAAGGTGCCTTTTTTTGACTGGGCTTAATGTTTACTTTTAAATACCGCTATAAGAAAGCAGGGGAAATGTTGGCAGCAACTAAAGACCTCCAAAGAAAACATATTTCAAAAGATGATGTGTGGTGTGAGACATAAAAGTACTTTGTGTGCAGTTGTGACAGGTCCTTTTTATTTGCTTATATTATTCTCTTTGAACAGAGCACTGCCTAGCCGAGTGGCATAAAATGCTGTCAGAGAGCGAGAGAGAGAGCAAGTTTAAAAAAAGATTAAAGACCAGCTCTTTTGAGCTGCCATACTTCTTCAGCTGCATAAGAGAACATTTCAGCTTTGTAATGCCCTTGAAGGGAATTTTCTAAAATGTAATGGGGTCTTCCAAATTGCTTTAAGCTCACCCTGAACATCACACATGGAAAACATGCAAAACAACCACAGCAAGAAACAGAGGGAGAGCGATTGGGAGACAGGCTTTCTGCTGGCTCTGCAGTCTTAGCAGGATTTCATATAATCCTGTGCAGGTCATGTCCTTCCACTGGGAAATTCTCTGAAATCACTTCTTTTAATTACTTACTTCCCACGGCTGCTGCTGCTGCTGCTGCTGCTCTTGCAGTCTGACGCTATACAGATAAGAAGCTGGGTGGGATTTAAGACTGTAAAAACATGTCCAGCCCTGCATTAGTTCTATGATTATTATTCCTGAACTGTCATTACCACCAGTCTCATGGTAATATTGATCTGTATTGCTTGATTTGTACTTACCAATAGGCAGGGGCATGATGACTGCTGGCATGCCATAATGTGAAAAAGCTCCATTTTCAAAGTGAAGAGCCTCCTTTCCGATTTCTACCTCTACCCGTCCCTGTAAGATCCACACAACAATTGACATACATTAGCATGATGCTCATGGTAGGACATTGATTACTCATCTAATGGAGCCTCCCACACAGGAAATGAACACTGTAATTATAACATCCAGATACGGAGTGATTATTTCTGTGTTTCATAATTCTTCCGCAACATCTGTTAGTAGGAGGTTGTTGGCATTAGTATTATTATCTGGCATAGAGATGGTGATATTTACCTGCAGAACGAGGACAAAGTAGTCCACAGGTTTGTTTCTCGTGAAGAGGTAGTGTTGAGGAGCGTGTTTGTTCTTGGGGTTGAACTTGAGTTCCTGCACAACGCTGGGATGTTTGATGAGACGCAGCAAGATCTTGTCTGACAGGTGACATGGCCTAAAAGGCTCCACCTCTATAAGATAGATGCATACACACACACACACACACACACACACACACACACACACACACACACACACACACACACTTTATTGCCAGGTAGGTTTACACATACAAGGAATTTGCTTTGACAGCAGACAGATTGCAAATCCTTAGATGCACAGTATGCAGTTCAGATTTCACATTGTTTTATATACTCTATCAATAGATGAAATGAAATGTGTCACTCATTCACTCGTTAAGTTTGCCTAACACTGTAGTTATGCTTTGAAGTATACAGTATTCTTGCTGGCACTACAAGGAATTAGAAGCTACTTTAAGTTGCCCCTAACCTCATTAGTTGATGCCATTAAGAAACGCTACAAATATATTAGTTGGATTATCTATCCCCAGCTGCAGATTGCTTGATATTATCCAGCACTCATTGATGAATTGACTTATTCTTAGCAGACGCCAGAAGCAATAAATGCATTATATCGCATTAAATACATCGTAGCTGTAGCAGGAACAGCTGGTGCAATGAAGCCTGAGGTGCAAAGTCTGGAGAGTTGAGCTCCACTGTTCTAAATATACACACACATCATTATGCACACAGAAGAAAGGAGTATAGGAAGTGCATCCCTGACTGTTTTACACACTCTGCATGTAATTAAAATTGCAGCGCACATAAAAATGTCATGTTCAGAAGTTATTCTCCAGAATATTGAGTAGTAAACTTCAGTGAGTAAAATGAAAGCACCGATCTGATTAGAAATATAATGAAGGGAATTTGGCATTTGACTTCCTTTCTGTAGAGAGCCTTGCGAGCCAATTAAAGATGAGCGGATTAAAGAGATTATCTGTGGGACTGGGCCATTTACTCTCATTATTTAATTATGCAGCAGCGCGGAGCTGTGAGCAGCAGGGGAGACAACTTGGGATCAATAGTTTAATAAGAAGCAGGATAGGAGAGGGTGGAAAGGAAATGTCAATGTGCTTTAAAAGCTTAAATCCACCTTTTAATAACCCATCAAATGGTATTAGATAGTGCATTAGTTGTTGAAGCATTTTCATGCGATATTGCAGACAACACAGCTGAATAAATTCTGTCAGTGGTTGTGACAAACTGAGGGAAAATCTATTCAGTGTGGGAGCTGGAAATATAATTAAATGGATTCACAGCTAATGTAACAGTGACCCAGAGATTCACCATCAGCGTGTTTTATGCTTCATACGTACTAAACAGGTCTGTCTCATCCACAATCTCAGACTTGATGATCTCCTCTATGACGTCCTCCAGGGTGACGATGCCCATCACTTCATAGAAGGGGTCTCCTTCACCTTCGCTGTTCACCCTCTGCACCACGGACAGGTGGGACTTCCCTGCATTGGTCAAAAGAGAAACGGGGTGAGTTCAAATGTTTTCACAACGTGAGTTCAAACTAGCGGCTACTGGATAAAAAACAACACAAGCCTCCAACCGGATGTGGGCAGTCAAGAGGAAAATGAATACTAGAGCTGAGAGGCCATACATACGGGTAAATCTATTTTTAGTATTAAATTATTCCAATGTCAGGACTTCACTTGTGTTTGTGATTGTGAGACTAGAAGAAAGTGGGCTTTGGGGGATTATTCTGGAGACAGTTTGACAGTTTGGAAGACTTGGGCCCCTTACGTAAACACAGATTATGCAATCAGTCTGGGGATGCCTGTGTCTGCTGACTAAACTGCCCATGCCTCTTCCACCCCCTGTAAACACACAGCAATATACACACACGTTACACATCCATGAGCGGACCCAGCGCTCCCTCTCAGGCAGAGTTAGGCTGAACGTGACAAGCCTGCCAGATACAATGACACAGCTCGCCAACAGCATCTCCAGTCAACGAGTCAATAAAACGGATGTGACAAGAAGTTAAAGGTGCCATCACACTCCAACATCACCAGGAGAGAAGAACAAATTAACATGAACACGCCAACCATCACACTATTAGTTGTTGTATAAGATAATATAAAACTATTATAATGCTCAATGTATTTAACGTTTTCATCATGACCGTCACTGTCGCTATTCTTCTTACGTCAAATAAGTTATCTAACCGAGTGTATGACGTCACTACACAGATTTCAGCAATCTCCAACCTTACTTTGAACTAAATCAGTGGCTCATAGTAGACGGGACGATTTAGGTGGGATCACTGCCAGGGGATAAAATAGATCAAACGCTTTAATCCACTGCAACAAGACAAAAAAAAACCTGATTGACCGACATGCAGCCATCTCCAAACATGAAACTCTTGCTGAGATGACACGGATGTACTCAGGGCTAAGGTCAACTTGTCTGAAAAGCTCAGGTGAGTCAGTGAAGTGGATTTGCCATCAGCTGCTGATGTGCCTGGGCACTGCATTACATCATTCACATGTTACATAATACTCCAACAGAACGACACACACACATTCACCAGACTCACACACGCAGACACAATGCCCGTGGCTAGCATGGATGTCCCTTTTGCGAATGTTTCTGCTCCGGCAGTTTCCCAGGCTCCTCCAGTCTCTGTGTTGTTTGAGATCATGATGCTTAATATGTTAGCATACAATTATGTACTTGCTGTCTGGCATTCTGCAAACATTACACAAACAATACTATGTATTGAAATGATATTATTTATATTTATGCAGCTTTTTTTTATCATGTTTTGAACACATGCACACACAACAGTTTACGCATTAATTTAGCTGATGGCAACTACAATGGCTGCCTATGATTTGTTGTGTGTTCACCTACATTTATTTTGTGTATTGTTTAGCAAGGTAAATGGTTTCTATAGTCGATTTGTATGCAGTGGTAAAAAGTTCTCAATACATTTGCTAAAAGGCTGCTCTTAAATCAAATGTTGGGTACTACTACGCTTCTACTCCACTTCAGCTTGAATGAATGCCATTTGGTTGAAGACATTCTGTCCGGATAAAGATGTTCCCTTCAAAACATCTGATCAGCTTATCAAATGTAAAACATAGTGTTATTGATTAAGCTGCCAAACAGTGTACTAAGTAGTTACAATGAGCACCTTAACTACATCAATGCATTCGTATGTAATATCAAATTGCATTATACCGACAGGGGCCAATCTGCACTACTTTGATACTTAAATTACATTTTCTGGCTTATACTGACAATTCACAAAGTAGTACTTTGCTTTAAACATTGTTTTATGGCTTTATGGTTTTATTGTTTCAGTTATGTATTCTTCTTTCTCTGTCTCTCTATGCACCACTTATACCAGCGCAAATTCCTTTAAACCTTCTTGGTAATAAAACTGATTCTGATTCTTGCCTTGCTGTCGCTACTTTGCATTACCTGAATACTCTAAAATATTAAAATATTAATAGCAGATTTTGGGTTGCTCATAAAAGCATTGCTTGCCATATAAAGGTTAATATTTTACACTGTAGAGCACATTCGCAGTCATCCCTTACATTTCTTTCATTACTGCTGACATTTCCGTCCTTTCCTCTAACACGAACCTCACCCCAGCCCCCCACCCTCCTCAGTGGGATGCCCCCACTGCTCCCAGCCAGGCTTCCTGACAGCAGGAGCCTTTAATCCATGAGAGAAAAGTAGGAAGGAGTCAAGAGGGGTCAAAGAAAAGGTTGGAGATGAATTTTTCATGGTTGCTCGGCAGGTTTGGAAGGCGACGACCCACAGAGAGAAGGAAGCTTCAAAGTCACCGCGGGCTGACAGTTCGGAGCGCACAAACATTTTAAAGGTGAAGCCTGCTTTAACCTTTGAGCCTAACCTTATCTATAAATAACAGACAATATGGCAACACACAGGGTCAGGCAGGGGCCCATGGATCACTTGTGTCAGACTGAAGCTATCCTTCCTAATCCTGAGAAAAATAAAGCTGTAGACCTCCAAATAAGTGAGTGTAAGTAAGTAAGTAAGTAAGTGGCAATCTGATTTATGATCCTGCCAAAGTCACCACAGTGTCACCTTTCACTTTCTCATTTTACAACTGCTGCCTCTGCGCTCCAACCCACATCTATTGAGCTCTCTTTGTCAATGAAGCAGATTTACATCTTAATCCCCCCCCCCAACATAAGCCAATGTCAGTGAAGTCCTTACATAACAGCCGTCCCTGTAGCCTGTCATATGTCTCTATTTTACCTTGTGACAGCATCAGTGGGACAGTTTAAGCTATCTGCAGCAGGGCATCGGTACAGAATCATATTCAACGTTATCATCGAGACTGGATGAGGAAAGGTCGCACACTTGGTAAACGGATGCTATCAGCATGTGAGGGACTGCAATACTGTGAAAGCACTCGCTAAAGAGTCTTATCAGACAAAATATGTGTGAGTCAGAGGAATAGATATGATATTCATTGCCTCCATTGACCTTTGAGGAAGCTGGCCCATTTGCTTGATTCCTTTTTGAAATTAAAGTGTATATTTGATAACTGATACACATGGCATGGCATATAAAGAGGAAGCCAGCATGAGGGTGGGGGGGGGCAGATAAAGTTCAAAGTGATGTTGACATGGGGTAAACCACTTTCACTACATAAATTCTTAAGATAAAACCATTCTGGTCTTTGGCAGCCTCTAACTCCTGGCTGACCCAAACTCACTGTGTGACACTGTATCAGATTTCACATATGGCTCTCACTGCTCTGCGGATCAAAAGGATTCTCTGGCAGGCCCACTGTGAGCCAATGATGTGATGTAAACATTGACTTCTGCACTGAAAACATAGTATTTAAGTGCACACTCACTTCAAAAGACATCTAACTCCTAGGTGGCTGGAGGCAACCTTGAGACTGTTCCAAAACCAACATATGGCGCCTCACACACTCATAACTGACTGCTTGGCCAAAAGTTATAAGTTCTTGACATGTAAAAACAAAGGACACGCCTCCCTCCTGCAGAGCACTTCTGAGGCCTGACCTCTGAAATTATTTAAAGTGGAGTTACCTCTCTTAAATTCCTCCAGCATCACATCCAACTTGGTGTCATTGAACACGCTGTGCATGGGATGCTTGTAAAACTGAGTGATCGTTTTTAGGGGAGTGCAATCGTCAGGATCCACGAAGGCCAAGTCTTTCACAAACAGGATGTCCACTATGTTGGACTTGTCGTTCTCGTAGACCGGGATCCGGGTGAAGCCGCTCTGCATCACGTCCGACATGGTGCAGAAGTCCAGGACGGCGTCCGAAGACAGCATGTAGCAGTCAGAGAGTGGGGTCAGCACGTCCTCTACGGTTTTGTTCCTCAGCTCCAGGGCCCCCTGGATGATGTTCAGCTCCTCTTTAACCAGGTCGTGGTACGGATCTGTGACGCGCAGCATGGCCACCAACTTCTCCCTGGTGTAAAAGTTGCTGATCTCTTGGTGCAGCATGATGTCCAGGATCTTGGAGACTGGATATGCGATGGGGAAAAACACCAGCATCAGCAGGCGGGTCGCGCAGAGGGTCTTTGAGGCGATGGCGAGACTGTGCCTTGACGCCAGGGAGTGAGGTAAAATCTCTCCAAAGAAGAATATTCCCAAAGTGCATGAGGCTGTTGAGAGAGCAGTCAATCCTAAAATCTGGCACATCCACACCACAAAGCATGTATTTGTAAGCACGTTTCCCAACACCACGGTGCAAAGGATGTAGTTCCCATGTTTACGCACTGACTCTATCTTCCGTGCATATTTCTGCTCCTTCTCTGTGCCACTATTCTGCAGGACCCTCAGCTCCACGGGGTCCAGAGCCAGCATGCTGATGTTCAACCCGCTGCAGAGGGCAGACAGTCCTATCAAGAGCACCGAAACACCCGCCTGGAGCCAAACATCTGCCTCCGGAGGTCTCTCCACCACCGCCAACCAGAAGTCTTTGGTGGTGAAATGTTCCCATTTCACTCCATCAAATGCGCACATGGAGTAGTATTTGATGAGCTCGCCTCTGCGCAGGTCTTTAGCGAGCAGCTCTACCAAAACTGAGTTGTGACTTGATGTGGATCTGAAAGAGCCCAGCAACTCGATGTCTGAGCTCCGGGCATCCTCGTCCTCGCATGGATTCCCTGTGGACCTGTCCTTCTCCGTGTCCCCACTGTCCCCCCCTGCTTCCTCTATAAACGCGATCCACGGAGCGGCAGGTCTGCCACTGATGTTCAAGCGGTTGGGATGCTCCGTAGCAGGGGCTGCGGAGTAGTACACCCTCAGTATGAAGCGGGTCCCCTCGATCGCCCTCAGTATCCCATCCTGGACGGACAGCTCCCCGCTCTGGGTGTCCTCCGGCCGGACACCGAGCAGCGCTGCTGTGGGGGCCGGCAGAGAGGAGAGGGTAACGGTGAGGAAGAGTAGAGAGAGCCGGCGCGGATGCAGGATGCAGCCGAGAGCATCCGCAGCATCCGCAGCCATCATGCTGAATGAACTACAGAAGGACATGGGAGAACTGGGTCACGTGGTCTGCGGATGGGATACGAGCAGCTGGGTGGCCATATCCATGCAGAGGAGCATGGGCACGTTACGGGGAGAGAGATAGGAGTCCTTAAATATACACGACAAACCGTGACGTAGGCCTGTCTTATTTGCTTTCTGCTACTTTCTAAAAATAGACAGCAGGAAATGCCCAGCCATGTATAATTAATATAATACACACGAGACCCACAGTTGTAGAATCCGCTTCATAGACAAAAATACAACACATTTCCACAAATAGTAAGGCAACAATTAAACCATGATAAGGAAATTATTGAAGGCTCACCCAAATCTGTTTTTAGATGACGAGATATCGCAGTGTTTAAGGATCGATTTTGTTTTTTTACTGTTTTAGTGTGTCCACTAGATGGCAGTATTATCCCCTATTTCATTGCAGTCTATTCTGGAAGGTAACTGAAGCTTTCAGACTAATGTTAATACACGGGGTATTGTGCCTGGATTTATTTCATAGTCATAAAATATCGGTTTTGGCTTCGGAATCCTCATCACTTAGCTTGGTACAATAATCCCTCAACAGATTTTAAAGGGATACATTTTGAACCTGCACTTTTAAAATCACATACAACTTTGATATCCCAATGTATTATTCAAAGATATGAATAGGACTGCCATGGGTGAAGCGGGGTTGTTAATATTAAGAAAAGAAAATAAGTGGAAAAGATTTAGGAGATTTGGTTATTTATCACACATTGATGAGCTGCTATTGAAGCCATGGATGACCACAGCCTGCAGGATTTACGAGTTAGGAAACTGAAGGTGAGAACAGAGCGCTGCCACGTCTTAAACACTTACACGCTCTCCCTGCTCTCCATCAGCCACACATCCACCGTAACATCAGGAGAAAACAGGCTTTGCCCACTAGAACAAAAACATTACGGCTACTTTAAACCCGTCTTTTCTGCACTTCTCATCTAAATGCAAAACAATTACCTAGGCCTACGTAACACTATATTCCAATGTAAACATTTCAGCTAACTTTCAGGCAGAATCCTGTACGTTAGTTAATTATTTGTTTATCAAAACTATTTGAAAACTTGGCCACAGAATGTATTCTTTATAAATTAATAAAAGGTTCGTTTTCTCTTGTGAGCTATTTAAAATGTTGACAATGGCAGATATTATATGTTGAGCATTGTAATAACAAAAAGAGGCATGCCAAATACAATTTTAAAAATACAATAGCAAAATTCTCTGTGAAAATAACAAATTAGCCTACCACTATACGCGTGGGTCCTCTTAACCCAAAATCAAAGTCTAATCCAATTTTTTTTTTTAAATAAATGTAATCAAAAGAAACAATGACCTTTTTGTCTGGGCAAAAGGTTTTGAAGTTTATATAAAATAGAACCAAATGGGGCAAAAGCTCCCCTTCAGATCGACTAATACTATATGTTTTGCCTATAACTGCAAATCCACTTTCTAATACAAGCTCCTAATTTAGCTTTCCAAATAACTGGTTTGGGCCATTGGGGTTAGACGTGTTTTCCAACTGAACATGTCTGATAGACGGTTTTCGTTCAATAAAATGTAATTCAAAACAGTAAGCCACGTTCACAACGATTTATCCCTTATCTTATCTTATATTTTCTGTTTTATAAGTTATTTTCGATCTGATCCTCAGATCTATCCAAATAATAATTAAAAATAATGTGTGTGTGTGTGTGTGTGTGTGTGTGTGTGTGTGTGTGTGTGTGTGTGTGTGTGTGTGTGTGTGTGTGTGTGTGTGTGTGTGTGTGTGTGTGTGTGTGTGTGTTTGTGTGTGTTGGTCTGTACGTGTGTGGATGTGTTGTTTGAGGGTGACCTGAAAGATGATTTATTTTTGGTGTTCTGCTAATTGTAAGGATCCTGATTAAGGAGCGTAAAATGAAAAATGTTCGTGTGAACGGGCAATCTAGCTTAATATGATCTTAATGGCCTTTCAATCCTATAATTATATTGATGTTTTGTTAGGGTGAAGTTTCTTAATCTTTAATTGTCTTAGAAAAACATCCCAAAAACTATCAGTCACATGCCAGATGTGTCCAGTTTCATATTTAAGATCTTATTCAGGAACGCGTATAGCCTAGATTTAGTAAAGCACCTTTCCATTAAAATGATAATTGAAAAAAACGGATTATATTGAAACCACATGTTTACTATGAATAATAGCTGAAAAGACAACATGAGGCAGCAGTTCATGATCTGCCTTGCATATCTGTGAATAGGACGGATTAAGCAGAAACTGTCAGACTTAATGCCCGTTTCATCTAGTGTTTATGAAGTGTATCTGGCACTCAAAAGTCACCCACTGAACATTGGCCATTAGTTGAAGTATTTAAAGACACGTTTTGCAGAGGCGTCATTACAAAGCGAAGACTGGATTCTTTTAAAGCGTTTAATGGGAACCTTCGTGCGTAAACGCGAAACATTAACACCTTGGATAATTTTGCGGTTTATTGTGTTCGTGAGTAGGTCCTGTAGGCCGGGATGGAAAGATTAAATCGGCCTTTGCTCGGTACATTCTCTTCTCATACGTTCGCTGTTCATCTGTTACACAGCAGTGACCTTACACGACCACTTCTCGCTATGCTGACTGCCCTGGAGAAATCACAATAGACTTAACTTTATTTGGGTTTTCTCTCTGGCAAGTGCCCCAAAAACATCTGGATCAGTCATTAAAAGAGTTTATAGGTGAGTTCCATGTGTAGAAACTTAAATCCTAAATTAGTTTTGAATGTTTTTGAAGAGGGTCCAATCTGTTCATGTTGCCATCTCCAAATGTTGTTGGTCTCAAAAATGTGCAATCAATCGGTTGTTTGTCAAAACAATGTAAGCACCTACATACCCAGGAACACGAGAGATCATTTGAAAAGATTGCGTCTTCTCTCTTTTTTATAACATGCCTTCTTTTGTTCTCTTGAAGTGTCTTGGCCGGAGACAGTTGTGGGCCTACAGCAATATTCTGTTGGATTATTTAATTTTTAACGTGTCTGCACATTGGGCCACAGCAACCTTGAGTCATTATTCACTTCCTTATATGATGTACATTTGAGTTTATACCAACAAAATGAATATGAACTGGTTATGAGTTTATTATGTGAGTTTCACCATGAGCTACTTCACGGATTGGCCTTTGCACAGCCTGTAATTGTATATGAAATATGTCATCATAATGACCTAAAAACATAATTGTTGCAGTTACTTGTGGACTGAGCACACACACTATATTTCACTCTGTTGGATTCAACTTTTTTTCAAACCTATATTCCGATCGTTGTAATATTTACACATTTAAACAGATTTAAGAGCGAGATTTATGCATTTTAGCAGGAAGACTGCATTGCGTCATCACATTTTAAGAGAAGCGCTTTTTTACTAGTTTGTACTCATACCTCTGAGAACCTTGGAGGGGCGGTGCTGCCTCCTCTCCTCCTCCCAGCCTCTGGCTCTTCTAACCGGGAAGGCTGGCTCGGGGCGTGCGCTCTGGTGAGCAGCTCCCAAAAAGACTCAGAGGGGGTGAGACAACTAGACAGGAAGACCCATCCAGATAGATGGGAGCGAGGTAAAGAATAACCATCGAACTTAGCGACACAATTTGTTCTTTTTTTTGTCTTCACACCAATTGAGCCTCATTACGCGCACTGATCCTCCTGCTCTCCAAATCAAAAAGATGCCCAAATCCTCATCGTGCGCATTCCCATGGTCCTCCCTGTGGCTGGCATCTTTGGCTACTTTGGTTGTGCAGTCGGTGCTCTCTTCCTCCTACTCTTCCTCCTCTACATATCAGAGATCTGCAGCCGATGGGAAGCGACCCGGCTTCATGGAGAGGACGCTGGTTCTCTTGGATGTCAACACCCGCAGTCCGATCAGAGTCCTCAACGACAACTTCCTTTCTTTGCAGCTGGACCCCTCGATCATCAAGGACGGGTGGCTGGACTTTCTAAGGTACCAAGAGTTTTCCTGTTTACCAACAGCATCGATCTGAATCTGTGTCGACATTAAATGTTTGGTTGTTCTTTTATTCATTAGGCAGCCACGTTGTCTGAATTGTCATATAGTGAGCCAGCACGTTTCTCACTACCTCAGGGTACTGAGTGGTCTAACATAACTGAACGATTACAACGACTGAAAAGGTCAAAACCTATACCATAAATAAATAATGAAATGTTGAGTCAACGATTGGTTCAAAGACTATCGATTCCGACGTTATTGCTGTTATATAAACGATATGTTGATAATTTCATACACAAATGTTTGTCCTTAACCCATAGTCCATGCACAATGTCAAGTCATTAAAATTGTTTTTTGAAGTTCTATTATTTTCTACAACAACCTCTCCATTGTTATGCCATCCATGTTGTTCATGTTTCACCTTAAAGCATTACTCACCCTCAGAGACGCAAATTATAAGACTGTACGTTTTGGCCATGGATCATAGATCATGACATTTTAAAATTCAAAACTTGGAAAAATATCTCACTAGAAAATGACTTTTAAATGACAAGATTAACTCATCATGTGCTGGATTTGATTTCAGTAAAATATTCTTGAGTATCATTGTTTTTTTCAGCTTCTACTTTATTGTTAAAGATAAATAAGATTTGCTCAAGATTTGATATACAAATTATTTAATTAATAATGTGCATTTTATGACTAAAAGACAGGTAAGCATGTTGTACCATGTGTGCCTGTTATTCGTCCTATGTGTGTTTTCCCCCCATAATATAATAATATAAAATATATATTTTAAAGGAATCTGTACATTTTTCTTTTCAATTTCAGTAGGATCATCAAAACTGTATATTCATCCTTTCTCTTTGTTACATAGCCTCCTATAGGTTATAACTTGGTTCAATATTTTTTTTTTTGCTCATTCCTTTTATAACAATATTGAATCAGTGAATCTTCATTAACCAGACATTGTATAGCCAGAAAAGTAGATAAGATTTGAATAACCCAACAATACTGCAGTCTGACTCTGGGCCGTCACTTTATGCATCTTCCGTCATTTTATGGTGTGAAGTTAGAGGCGCCTGCCACGTAGGCTGTAATTAAAAACACAAAAGATTAACAACAAGGTAAATAAACTTAATCTACTGTCATTTGTTTTTTAAAATATTACAATCATATTACAATAAATTCCATTTACAACTGAATTTAATTTGTTTTCTGCTGCATGGTGTTTACATATTTAAGCTCAACGTTTTATTTTGAATTCGACACTTGTTATTGTACACACTTGTTAATTACAAATAATTACATGTTTCATTGCAAAAAGCACAACAATTAATAAGTGCAAAAAATAAGCAAATTACCATTTTAGAAGTTCAGCTGGAAGTAAAAGCATCTACAGATGATACTTTTGTTGGTCTTTATAAATAAGAAGTCATTCAAATTTATTGTGGAGAGTAAAACCTACACATATTAGGCTACATAAGTGTGCTGTTTTAATCCTTTTTAGATACACTGTTCCTGTTGCATCTGCTTTTCCTCATAGTGTCGGGTGGAAGTTGTTTCTTGGCCCGCTGATGTCAAAGGGAAAAACAGGGCAGACGTTTTGACATGGGCCTAGGGTGTTTTTAACCGCCACAGCTAAGTTAAATTCCCTAATTTGCGTATGTCTGTGTAAGGCTATATTTATATATTATGCTATATTTATATATTTCAAATATGGAAATATATCTCAAATAAAGGATATTGAGCTGAATTTCGCTTTATCGCTTTTCTGCTCCGCCTATATTTGACCGCATTGAAACCACAAACAAAGACTACGTTTTAATGACGCACACTTGTGACTACGTAACATTTCTTTAGCACGTTCTTTGTCCTCTGTCCGCAGCTCAAAGCGGCTCGTGACCCTAGCGCGCGGCCTGTCGCCTGCCTTTCTGCGTTTCGGGGGGAAGCGGACCGACTTCCTGCAGTTCAACAACCAGAAGAACCTCGCGAAGTTCAGAGGGCCGGGGCCAGACTACTATCTGAAGAACTACGAAGACGGTGATTGCACACGACATTTCATTTCCTCTACGTGTCTCCATGTGTATTTCTGTCTTTGTTTGGACGTCCCTCGACTGTCTGTCGGATTTTCCTCTCTGTATGAATAGTCAGACGCACCGAGTCCATTTTACTGCAGACATATTCATTTTCCCGCTAAATGTTACATTGTTTCAGTAGCCTATTTTAGACAGGTTAATTTCCTTCAAAAACATTATGCTGCCCTAAATTCGTGGCACCCGGCTTAGACACCGGACCTATTAATTCTCTAATATTAATCCTCTTTAAATGGGGAAGACACAATATATGACAAAACTCGAAAAATTCCACACAATTGGGTTAAATTTTACTGCACCCCAAAATGCAGCTTGCAAAACCATAACCAAAAATCAACTATAATAAAGTTGATTTAACACCTCTTTTAAACATATATTTTGACTTTACCAAAGTGGGAATTGTGAAAGGCTTGTGTAATAGACTGTATTAATTTGAGCTATGGCTTATTAAATGTTAACTGAGTAAGGGGCACTTTTACAACAGTTTTACAAGCGTCTATATATTGACATATTCATATATCCAAATGTGTCTCAAAAAAATAAAAAATAAAAACAACACAACCTTTTAGGGTTCAACAGGTGGTCCAGGTTGAACTTGCAAATACATTTTTAAACACACTTTAGTTACAACAATTATTTAATGTTGTGATAAATACTGCTTTTTGATCAAAATAGCCGCACAAGTACGACATTGTTCAGGCCATGACATAAAAAATGTTAATGTTGCGTTTATTTTTCCATTTATGCTGGCTTGCAGACATAGTGCGCAGTGACATCGCATTGGACAAACAGAAGGGCTGCAAGCTGGCCAACCACCCTGACATAATGCTGGAGCTGCAGAGAGAAAAGGCCGCCACCACACAGCTCGTCCTGCTGAAGGAGCAACTGTCCAACATCTACAGCAACATTACAATAACAGGTAGGAGATCACTCACACAAAAATACTGCTCTCCTGGGCACACACTCATATCCTGAGAAACATGTTGTGCATGTTCACATAAGTAGTCTGGACCCTTTGTGTCATGCACGTTCATGCAAATGTGTACTTGCACACACACGTGCACTCGCTCAAGGTTCAAAGCATGCCAATGTAAACCATCAGCTTTCAGAATGACAAATGTAATTTGTAAAGGAGGAATGTGGGGATGGATAGAGGAGTGCAGCAGCGGAGGCTAGTAAACAGAGCACTGACATTTTCAATGGTTACAGTTAACTCAACCTGACCGCAGAGAGAACTCTGGAGTCCGTATTTTGGGTGGGCTGCATTTCTTATCTGTTACTGTGATTGGCTTGGATGGAAATTAGGAACTGCAGGAGAAGGGAGTAAATTAAGGATTTGTCTCTTAAAATCACTGCAGTTTTTGGATTCATGGTAGTGAGTCGTGCATAAAAGGAGTCAGTGTCAGAAATGATCAGTCAACTTTACGTGGTTTTAAAGAGCTGGAAACACACAGTTATTAACTTAGTTGGCTTGTTTAGGATATAGAACCAATAAAAGACTGACCTTAAAATGTAAGGAAATAAAGGAAGTAAAAACAAAAAAAAGCTTAACCCTGAATAATACAAAACTGAACAGCATTATAGAACAAAATTCTCCACATATCCAAATGTTAATTGCTCTGTTGCATCTTCATACAAAAACACTGACTCTTAAACTATTTTGGCATCTTAAATTGTTTTTGTGGGCTTGGTGTTTGTTCCAAAAAAATAAAATAAATGTAGTTATGGTAATGATCACAACCCCATGTTCACTTTAGATCCAGATAAATACTTGGCCATGTGTTTTGAAAAGACATTGATGAATGACATAATACAAAGAATCCAAATCTACCTCAAGTGAACCCAGTTGGACGTGTCACTAATTCATTCGGTCATAATGCACACACAGAGTTGGATTGTAACGGAATACATGTAACGACGTTACGTAATCAGAATACAAAAATCAAGTAACTGTATTCAGCTCGCGTTAAATTTGAAAAACGAGTAATCTGATTACAGTTACTTTCGTAAACCTGAAGTGAATACATTTTGGATTACTTATTGGAATTATTGGTGGAAAGATTTCCTCACAACATTTAATACTCATTACTAAAAGCCGAATCATCACAGCGCACAAAACCTATTACCGCCGCAGATGGACCAAAAAAGGGAGCGTTTGAAAAAAATGTGCGGGTCCGCTCAGTGAAACAATAACAACAAAACATGGAGGAACAAAAGTCTGCGTTTAAGTCGTGTGTGTGTGTGTAGAGGTGTGTGTGGTTAAAACACATCAGCCTGCGGTCGCTCTTTAGCCTTTCTAATGATTCTGAAGGTAAACACAGTGAAGGCGGTGCGTGAAAGGCACTGCACGCTCCTCTTCCCAGAGGCTGAGTTAACCCTCCTGCTGCCTCCGGGTGCTGCAGAGATTTCATGAAGTGAAGGAGGTTTTCCTTCTATAAAACAGCTGTGGGCAGCAGATACTGTGAGAGTCACAGACATGAATACATGGACCAAGGCAGACTGGTGCACACACTCTCCTGTTTTGCCGATCCGGTGCTTAAACAAATATAGCTCTACACCCCTAGCCGAAATGTCCTTAAAATGAAGTCTGAGTTCGACATTTTAATTCATGTCCTGCCAACACTGGCAGGACAGAAGGGCGGCGACACGCCCGTTCTAAGCCGTGTCCCTCACTCCTCACATCTTAAACTGCATCCCCAAAAAGTTTATTATGTTGTTACATCGTTTCAGTTGTGCTCTTGATAAGCAATTAAAACAGTAAAAACATATTCAGTTTCCTTTTGCTTTTTGTGCCTCCTTTACACCAAAACATAACCATCTTTTATGAAAAAAGAAAGTAATCCAAAAGTAATCTAAAAGTAATCTGAATACGTTACTTTTTTAAGACACGTAACTGTAGCTGTATACTTTCAGAGCCATGAATTCAGTAATCAGTAACTGATTACATTTACAAAGTAACCCTCCCAACCCTGTGCACACAGAACTGGAGGTCTCGCATGAGTGGCTTCCATGTTTTCAGAAGGTCTCGCTTCCCTGAAGTGGCCGCGCTGTGAGTTTCCAATATTAGTGATAGATGTGGAACAACATGACTTCGTACATCATCTTCGTCTTGCAGATACTCTCAAGTGCAACAGTCAAAACATTGCCTCGTTGCATTTATCATATGAGACTGCTCATGTGAGGGCTGAGTTCACAAGTTCATATCAGGAGTCTTGTAGTATAGCACCCTATTGTATAATTGGTATATAACACTTAAGGATGTTCTTTAGGCCTGGCATTTTCACTTCACTTTTAATACATAGAAACAACAATTTGGTGTATTTTGGTGTCAAATAGCTTAAAACTAATAAAACCATGGTCGAGACAAATAACCCCTGTCTACATGTGGTGTAGCGCTAATGTTTCTAAAAATTAAAACCACATTTCCCATAAACCCTGCTGCTTCCTGTCCCAAGGAGGATGTTACCGTTGGTTACTTTCCTCTGCTGCAGCGTGAAGGCCCACAGAGTTTTCTCAGTGATAGTTAAGTACGGACAGTTAAGAACAAACGTGGAAATGATTTACTGAAGGTTAAGTTACAGTAGCATACTGAAACTGCTAAATTATTTCACAGGTGGAAATAGGATTAAATAAAGTGAAAAAATATTGATGCAATAATAAATCACCACTGAATGTTATCTTCCCACTCACTATTTGAACTATTTCATTGATTGATTCGGGCCCTATGGAGGATTTGGTCTTTTGAAATGTGAAACTGATGTGATGGTTCCCATTAAGAGTAGAAGTGTATAAGAGACAGAGAGCGGTGCCTTGCTGTTTTTGAGCAGGTGCCATAGTTGTTCCTGACTGGTTGGCTGGGAGGGGAAGGGGGGGGGAGCCAAGCAGAAGGACATTATTTACATAAAGCTGATTTACTGCGTAGTTTTCCCACAGAAGCGCATATTCTTTCAAGCACAGACACTAGCTGCAGGTTTCTCCCCTGGGAAATGTTTTAGTCTGAAGGATAGATTATTTGTGAAGGTGGAGCAGCTGTTTTCTTCTTATAGTACAAAAAGAGTCCTCGGATGGAATCTAAAATACATGGACTGTTTAAGTTACGCACCAGAAAAGGCACTGGCAATGCAGAAGAAGTCACGAGTGTGAACATGTTTGTGCTCGGGTCTCATTAGTACACTCATTTGAACTCCAAGCATGTTGTGTAAACTCAAAACTGTACGCTCACATCTCAGTGGTGGAGGGTAACAGGGGTACAGAGGCACCAGAGATGTGTTTACATATGGTCTGGTAACAATCAGTGTGTGTGTGAGTGTGTGTGTGAGAGAGAGAGAAGGGTAGTAGGTGTTTAAAGGACATTATAATAGCCTCGCTCCATCCTTTTCCACTCACCACTGTCTGACCTTTAACCTAGGCTTGTTAGAGCTATCAATAATGGGGCCGCTCCGAGCCAACACACACTGACACACATACACATGCACACACACACATTCAGCTGGGATTCAAGTTGAGTAAAATTCCCAAAGTTCATGGTCATGGTGATCTCATGTCTCCCTCCAGGAGTTTATCCCTCCATCAGACGTCACTTCTCCACTTCTTCTCGTCTCTTCCTCCTCTTCGCTCTTCTCCCCACCTTAACGCCGCTCTCGCTCTTTTTCTCTCTTATGTTTACTGTTGGTTTAGCTGTGTATATTGTGTCTCCGTGTGAAAGTCCTTTGTTTATTTGACACTTCAGAGAATGAGGCAGTCACTCCGCTCAACTTGTGACCTCAAAGGCCTCATCCGTGTGTTTAAGGCTCAAGGGATAAACACAACTCAATTTAGGAATTCCTATACTGTGTTATTCTTGTAGTCTAAGGCCGGCCGATCAATATTTGAGAACATGGACTAGCAGAAAATCTTCCCAAAACAGAGAAACTGGAGAAGCAAGAGTCAAACAGAGGATATATTTAGTTATAAGGTCTGCAGCTGCTCCTCAGGCAGTGAATGGAAAAGTTAATGTTCTTCTTCTGTTGCTAGTATCAACCATTTATTTTCAAATAGGTTTTTTTATTCCAAAAATAATGATAATACAGTATGTGCACAATACAAAAATTATACAGTATTTAATCAATTGGGGCAAAAATATTCAATTAATTCTGTTAATGCATGTAACTCTAATTTGTTGCACAGATAGAAAAAGCTGCATCACTGGGACTAAACAATGTTATAGTCTACATGCGTTCATCACCTACAGCCTTTTATTATTTACTCCACATATTTACAGTTTAGAGAGGAAAAAGAGGAACAAGTTATATACTTAGTGATGAGGTTGCTTGTACTGATACAGACTCTAAGTATATAACTTGTTCCTCTTTTTCCTCTCTAAACTGTAAATATGTGGAGTAAATAATAAAAGGCTGTAGGTGATGAACGCATGTAGACTATAACATNAACAACTATGCCACCAAGTGGACAACTGAATGATGACAGGCTGATGGATAAATTGGATCTATGGATGTTTATAGCCTTACTTGCTTCAGTCAACATAATCCAATTACAACTATTATTATTGGCTAAGTGTCTAGTAGTATAAATTAATTATATTTTAATCGCAATTACGATTTTGGCTTGCAACGACTATGAAAACAACATAATCGAAATAAAACGATTATTTTATTTATTTTAAAAATATATATATTATTTGTATTGGTTTTTCAATTGAATTATACTTAAAGTTCAGGGTAATCAACTGTTAAAAACATTCTACACCTTTTTTTCTCCAATAAATTGATGTTTTCAAAGTAAATGGATAATCGTTTTTAATAATTGTGATATCAATTATTAACCCAAATAATCGAGATTATGATTTTTGCCATAATCGAGCAGCCCTACAGCACACACATTAACCTTAAGTGTTAGTATCAGTGGGAAGCTACCGTACGGTTCCTTGGAGCTTTTCTTTTGGTCCGGTGCCTTTCTCAGGTTCACCTCAGCAGTGCCGAGGCAGCAAACGGGCGCCTCTTTAATAATAATAATAATAATAATAATAATAATAATAATAATGCAAACTCAAATTTGTATTGGAGGTTGTATCTTGGACCAGTTATTGCTGTTGTGTCAGTTATTTTAAGTTTAGACACAGGACTGGACAACAGGGAACAGCGGGGGATTGGGGAGAGGAGCCATCTGGAGGGGATGTAAATGCTAAGTAGGACATCATAATAATATATCATAACCTAGATCGTAGGCACAAGCTAGCAAAGTGGGCGCAGCAGGCGGAGTTTGACACCACACCACATGATGCAAAAGGTCGTCCTTTTAATGATATCAGCATTAATGAGCATTATTCCAATGTTAGATTGGCCAACGTTGGCTTCATGATCAGGCATATAGCATGCAGCCTGACATCACTCGCCACTTTCTCTCTTCCTTAGTCTGATCTCACCGTGTGTGGTGTCAAGTGGCACACATGTTTACAGTTTCTAATCAGTTGTTTGGTTTAGGTAAAGATTGCTGAGAGTCCATGAGACACTAATACCTGAGCCCAGCTCTCTTTGAACTGACACAGAGGTGCAGCAGTCTCAGCCGGGAGCCTCGCACTGAGAGCGGCAGGCCTCCATGGAAAGGAAGAATGACAAAATAGAAAAGTGTGAAGCAATACTAATATAACCCTGCTTTCACAACAAACGTGCAACTGCAACAGAGCAAAGCCATTATATTCAACTGCGGTAGTGGCTACACGCTCCCGAGCAGCTGCACAAGCCAGAGAGCAGAATGGTTCTCACTGTCCTGATTTTCTACCGGATTTTGCAGCCAACTTTTATCTAAAGTGAACTTTAACTCCATGTGCTGACCTCCAGGATGCGTGCTCTGGCATTGACATGAGGTGTTGGACGGATCTCAGATCGGAGTGAGTGGTGGATTGAACTTCATGCAGTAGGCTAAAGTTTGCACACAATTTGCCTCAAACTTACTGTTTTGGTTTTCCTGACCTAACCAAATCTTTAGAGTTATTTGCCTTGTAAACTATCCTTCCCTTACCAAACCATACTTTGCCATGTACACATGTAGTAGAAAGCAAGATTATAATTGTTTCTTTCCAGTGGACATTGTAACTGAACGTAGGCTTTCCTAAATTCAAACTCACCCCTGGATAATTGTGCACAGTTGAGTTTGTGGATATCTCAGCTATTCAATGATCTCAATTGGCTAATGATGCCAAGTTTGAAAATGAATGCAGTGATGGTTTCCATTCATACTGTATGTAGTTTAGAGAATCCTAGATAGCTGCTTTGCAGGATTATCAATGCTGAGCTATGAAAACTGCAGTATGTCTGCGTGCGTGATGTAATACTGAAGTTCCTTAACAGCATCAATTTGAATATTTTAAAATAGCTTTGGCTCAGTTATCACATGAGATTTTCAAGGAGCAAAACGCTTTTCTGTAATACAATAATGGAGAGGACTGAAGGGAAATGCATGTCCCTGACAAAAACTATTATGAGTGACTAAACAGCACATAGAGAACGGCAGAAGGTTAAGAATCTGGCAAGACAAACATTAGGAGCAAGCTAAGAAAGGGGATTTTACTCAACATCTGTGAACGGCTGGAACATGTTTTCCTCAAAACAAACTGGCACAGCTGTCTGTAGTCAAAGCCTCTAGTTATAACTTTCTGTTTTTACTCATTTAAAAATCAAAACATATTTTCCCGCAACAATGGGGAAACATGCTCAATCCTTCCTATTAGTTCTGCCATACAACTCCTGCCAGCATTTGATCCACTCTTTCTTTAATTTGTTGTCCTTTTTTTTAAAGATAAAGTGGAACTATTTCCCAAACATCTGCCTTATCTCCTGTGTGTGAAATTCCCTCAGTAAATATGCGCGCTCATTCACACACAACGCGTGAATTGTGATGGATTCAGTTCCTGGCTGCAGCTTCTCCATTTCCCGTTCCATCTCCATCTCGCTGCTTAATGCAGAGAAAGACTTTCTCCTGCCAAGTTTCACACTGTAACACCGCAGTGCAGCCAGTGGCCTTCATGGCGGGATAGTGAATATAATCTGCTTTGATTTGTTGATATCCATAATGATATTATTGGATATGAGCAGTTATGGTGGATCTTAGAAAGTAATGTGGTAAAACTAAAAAAACATTAGGGGCTGTGTGTATGTTTGACTCATTAAGAATCGCCCCACTGTTTGTTTAACTGTATTGTTTTATGAAAAGGACCTGGGAACTCGTGCTTCCAACAACCGAGGGGGGTCGAAACGCATCAATGAGCTGCAAGCAGTACACCAATGTTTGTTTTATACAAATACACTGATAAAGTGATCTCAAACAGTGCTCCAAAATACGAGTTACTCAACACAGATGTTCCCCTCATTATGCTTGTCTTTAAAGAAGGGATATTTAGCCTATATTACTGTGTTTTTAAACGAGAGGTTTTGGACGTTTTATATTTCTTTATCTTTGCTTTTGTACTATAGCGATAAATATAAGAAACCGTATTATCTGAACAATTATCCGTGGACTTCGACAATGCTTTTATAAACTTTTTATCCAAGAGTCATGTGGGTTATTCTTGTTTATTGTATTTTTTTACAACGCTATTACCTTCATCTTTATACTCATACTTATTATTGCTTGTGAAAATGTATTTTTAATAACAGTAAATGAGTTAAATGAGGTCTTTGGACCTGAACAGAGATGTTGATACACATGGCAGCAAAGCAAACATTAAAATACCATGCTGACATTTAAATGACCTTTAAATGAGCTAGGCTTCCAAGTTGGCTTTGAACTCTGCTCAGCATGGTTTTAGTATTTCATAGCAAATGATGTGCAGTCCTACTGTAGATTAAATTAGGCACAGCAAATTGAGATGTTGGCGTGTGGTGGAGGAACAGCAAAGACAATGGCTGCCTCAGTCTGGCTGTAAGAGCCAAACCTGGCACCTACTGAACAAAGCAAACACTTAGAAAGAAGCACAAATGCACTTTTCAATTTATTGTCTGAAAATTGTAACTCTTCCACTGAACTTTCCGGTAGTGAAGTTTTATAGGGTCATACATTTGTGGTTTTTTATGGATTTAGTTTACTGCATTTGTCGTATTGTGCTATATTTAAACGAAGTCTCATTCGCTAGCTTTAAAATGCATCTTCATAATATAATAATAATCATTCTTTAAATAAATTGTATTATGAAATTACTTTTGTTCAAGTACCAACGGAAATGTTTGGATCCAGCATTAAACAGTTTTACACATGAAGTATTTTTCAATGTACGCAGAGTAGTGGTGGTAGAAGAATAGGAGCTCTCTCAGAATGTGAATACATGTGACATTACCGTATATCCTCTGTGTTTGGTTAAATGTATAGCATGCAATTTCTTAGGGCTTAGGGCTTACCTGTCAGTTTAAAATGGTCAGCAGTGATGTAACCTCAGCGTGAAAAACTCTTGATGGTCATATTGCCTGCCTTTTCTTCACTCTTTCCACATGGCTTGCACAGATCCAGAAGTGTCTGTTTTTCCTTGATGGAAAGGAAAACCTAGTGTTTAAATCATGGATGGACATAACATGTAATTCCATGTGTTTGCAATATGCGCAAGACAAGTGCCAGCAACCTGCAAACGAATGTCATTTTAATAGCCTGATGCATGGGATATGTTTGAAAGCAGTCCTTCCTCTCCTATGATTGTTTGGCATGACATCCAACCTCCACATTTCCCCTCAGAACTCTAGAAAACATACGTTTTGTGTCAGATTTCAAATCATGGCACGGTGTTCTTGCCTGCTCTGAGCCCGTTCCTACCAATGGGATGGACCTGTAGCAGGAATGCTGGTACCTCTTTAGTGTGTGTATGTGTGCACATGTTAGTGGGTACATACAGTGTGTGTGTGTGTGTGTGTGTGTGTGTGTGTGTGTGTGTGTGTGTGTGTGTGTGTGTGTGTGTGTGTGTGTGTGTGTGTGTGTGTGTGAGCTCTATATGGGTCCAGATGAAGTTGTTATCCTGAGGGGAAACATGCCTCCTTCATTACCAGCGAGACACATTTTATTTCCTTAATTTGACTCTCAGGCTGTCATCCGTTATTTATGAGATCGCCCTTTGTGCGTGTGTCTGTGTGCGTGTGCATATGTGTGTGTGGCTGTTCATATATATTCATTGTGTGTAAAGTTTGTACTGGAAGTAGGGGCTTGTACGATACGATATTACTTTATTTGTCAGATCAAGTCTGAAATTTGACTTGCGTCACAGCAGCTCCATGTCCAACATCAACAAGGGGGCTAAGTAAGGGGCTAAGGAGCTGTAACCACTGTTTAGGGAGGTGATTTGACCTGGTGTTTAAGAATGTTACGCTAATGTTTCTTCTTTCAACTACTTACACTGGAATTTAACACACTCATTAGCGTCACACAAATGTTTGCAGCATTTCGCCATGCTGGTGTGTTTTTGTGTTTTCAAGGAAAGAGTCTCCTTTCCCTTGTAAGTGAGAGAATACAGTGAAGTCCTGAGCTGATGGCTCATCATCAGCAAGGAGTTCAGGTAGTCTTTTAGCGTGAATAGAATAATACAATGACCTGATATTGCATACATTTGCCTCAAAACACTTTCAGTGAGGGATATGTTCTCTCCTACGGTTTCCTAGTAAACAGATGAATTCTCTGCATGTTTAAAGCATGTATCTGCTACATCTATCTAAGCTTAACCAGCGTTCATGCTTAACATGCTTGAGATGTATACTTTGCATTCTTTCTCTTTTTTCACCATAATGTTCCTAGTTTGCGTCCAGCAGTGTAGCTTTGTTAAGCTTTCGTTCATAATTTGAGTAATTCGTTTTTTGTCAAATAGTTTGTACCTTTCTTCTCCTTTATGTCATTTCCCTGAATTTGTGAGTTTGCCTACTTAACTGAGGAAATGCCAGCCAGTCTTTAGCACTCGGGTCATTCATCTCACTCTGAAAGCCCCCTGTATATTAGTCTAAACTCCAGCAAATGGTGCTTGCATAAGAGTTAGGCATGTTTCTCTTCCTGCCACTTGTGAATCCTCTTTAATTCCTCTCCTTCTTTCCTTGACTTGGAGCATATGGCTTGTTGGATGTGTTGGACCTTGTCAGGGGCCATCTATCACTCCATGGAGTCCCGCTGAGTTTGGGATTCACAGTACGGCTCGCAGCCCTCAAACTGTGAAAACAAGAGAGAGAGAGAACATAGTTAGATTAGGAAATAGGGAGGGGGTGGAAGGAGGGAGAAATTAAATAACAGCAAGAGGCAGATGGGAAATATGAGGGCGTGAATAGAGCAAAGAAATAACTAAATAAAAGAAGAGTAACATATTTCTTCCTAAAATGAGGCCAACAAATATTTTTTATTTCTTTCCCCTGAACCAACCTTTTAACCCCCCCAGCCGGCTCTGGCAGTTCAGACCCGAGGACCCAGCCGACACCTGTGGTGTAAAACTCCTTCAAGGTTGAGCAGAGCGGTTAGTGCTCAGGGTTCAGGAGCTTCACTTGTGTTAGCGTTCCCAACAGCCCCGGAGCACAAATAATATCTTCAGAGCTCACTTAAGAAAACATCTTTAATAAAAAGGGTGTTTCCAAATTCCTTTTACAAGCCGTTTTAACATTTGCATCAAATTCGGCTTACCTCTGACACTGACAGATGGAAAACAGAAAAGTGCATGTTTCATATTTCTATGGCAGACTGCAGTTTCACTGTGTTTGGTGTATTTATATGAATAGATAAAGAACATATTCTCGTTGAATTGATATCAAATCTTAAATTAGATTTTATTATTATAAAACTTTAACATTGTACTCTATGTTTGTTTAACAAAGAAAAAACATGATAATTGAGACAGCATGTCCGTCCTTGTTAAGGGGTTCGAGAAAAAGACTAAAGCTCTACCTGCTCCAGAGGCAAGGCTCCTGGCTGTGAATGACCTCTGACCCTCACATGAAACGAGAACATGCATGTGCCTCAGAGGGATTTGGGAAGAAGCTACATCCTTATTATTCTGTGGGTGGTGTCCGGAGGGCTCGGAAAACATCCATATGCTACGACCGAAAGTAAAAAAGAATATTGATGAGCAAAAGCGGCCTTAATGGTGCCATAGTAACTCCTGTATTCTTCACTAAAGTTGCATTTAAGCTCAAAAGAAGAACAATAACATTGTTGAGATGTCTTGGACCCTGTGACCGAGACTCTGTTTGAATAAGTCAATTCAGAGGTTTGAAGTGTGTGCCAGAATCAGGGTCGCACAGAAGTTCTGCATTAACTGAATGCTGCTGCTCATAATGATTGGCTGCTTCATTCAAATGGGTCCTGATCAACATGCATTATTCAGTCTGGCCAAATTTGGCGGATTGCAAATTGAACACATAGTCACATTTTTTTTCTCAGATTCCTTTCTTGCAACATGCTTATGCAACATCATGCACAACAATAGAGGCAGCACATAGCTTACTGGTGAGAGAAGCTGCATATTTGTCTCACATATTGAACAGGGGATTCTTATTACCTTTGGGGTTTATTATAAGGTGTTTGGTTATTTAATTGTCTTTCTCAGCCACTACATCAAAGCCCTTAAGCATCTGCATAAAAATCCAGATCCTGACGTCCTGTTTCCTTTTGGAGACTTCAAACCTACAGGTGCCCAGCCACCTTCCAAAACAATGATTCAGTGCAGACTCTGTCAAGCAAACAGCCAAATAACAAACAACCCTGGTATCCAAACGACATCATCCAGAGTTCCAGGAAACAGCTGAAATGTAAAGTCTTAAAGGGGAACTGACCTCATGGCAGAAATATCTCCTTGAAATGTGTTGCTTTTCTGTTTGTTATGAAAGATACTGAACAGCTTTAATTTGTAATGGATTACAGTGCGGCTTTTTTTATTTTACACTTGTTTGTGTCGGATGAAAACATGTTGTAAACTGAAGTGATAGAAGCATGATGGGCTTGGTAGTTGTTTGTCTGTAAATCCATCACAGTATGCGAGAAACTTGGTCGGACACATATTGAAGCCAGTTTGGGCTTGGTGTTAGAGGGTAACCTACTTTTACTGAGACCAACAACAGATAGCGGTTTGGCTACATCTGAAGATCAGCCACCTCTGAAAAGTTTATTGGCTCATTAGAGGGGTAATGGAAGCCTAATGTTAGATGTGTGACCAAATTGTTTTCGTTCTCATTTGCCAAAGTTTCTCTTTGTTTGAGTTTTGTTAATTGGCTTAACCATCCAGTAATTGGTGCCTTGGGTTTTTATTTGGAGGTTTTATTAGATGTCAGTTGATGTATGGTTGCAAGATGACAGGGAAAATATGTAAACTATTTTATGGACTTTCATCACTCAGGCAGTGCAACCCTAATACCACATATTTATTTAACTCTTCATGGTAGCTGTTTACATGTCCATAAAGGGAAAAAAGGGATGGAAGAAATATATAAATACCTGGACTAGACTCAGGGCTGGGTCTCATGCACTGAGGCACTTTACCCATTATAGCTAGTTGCCCTCCAAGCCCCTTTACTCTGAAGCTCTGATGTGCGGGACGCAGCGGCATGTTATTGAAGGTATTTTATGAGTCCATAAGTGTGTAATGAAATTTCCCTCGGTCAGAAGAGTGAAGCACGGAAAGGAAAAGTGGAATTGAATTTTCAGTGGTATTTTCCTTAGACCTGCATTCCCTTAGGGAACGTACAGGACTGCTCTCAATGCCCCAGGCAAGAGGAGGCCAAGTGAAACCTTTCCCTGAGGTTTTGAACCATTACTTTGAATGGCAGCAGCCGACACCTCTAAGCAGGAGCAGATGTTTGGCCTGGTCCTTTTCCCTGGCAGAGTAGCAAACCCTGCGTTGGGTGCAGCCAGCATGCCCTACTCGCTATGCTAATAGCCTGGCTCTACATCACTTGTTCTCTCCTTGGTGAACTCCACTGCCTCTAAACCCTTCACTGTAGGTCCAGAACAGACACGGGGGCAGAGCCAAGCCGAGCAGAACTCTGCACATTCACACCAACATAACCATCTCAACACTAAAGGGATGCTGCAGGTGATTCATTTGTAATGTTGGACATAAAATAGAGTCATCACAATTGCCTTACCTTTTTCCTAACCCTATTGTGAGCTACCGTTGTGTACTGGGGTTTAAAAAAGAGATGTTTTGCAGCAGGCAAATAATCACACGCTGGCAATTAGTTTTAATTGCCATTCATCGCCCTTACATACGTATTTTATTTTGTATTGCATTTAAGTTATAATTTGGAAAATAAGATTGAATTAAGAATGAAATTAATACTATATGGTTATAGCATACGTTTTTAGACTTACCGTTTGTCAAGAGTGAGCTAAGTAGCCTTCTCCCCACACATTTATTCAAACAAATTATTTAACCTCACAGAAAGCGTCATTGATAGACAAATGTTGAATAATCCATGCATTCAGTTGATTCATATTTTTTGTTTATTTATTGTGCACAAATAGAATACAGCTGTCTCCTGTGTTTAACAGCGTTCAACAGTAGACAAGATATTACAGGACACTCTGCCTTTTCATCTTCAAAAACCTCAGCTAAGGTTCTTATCCTCCCAACATGAAACATTTTTTAAATCCTCCAGATGTAACATAACATCTTACTCTCACCAGATGTGAACCCGTTTCTCTGTACTGATTTAGAACCCTTTAAACGGTATCTTATTATTCAAACTGGCTACTTCATACATTTTCATACGTGTTCTCCTTTTATAAACTTGTTGAATGTTGCTTCTAGTGTGAGGACGTTGGTTCAGATAGCTTATTGCTGTGCTCCATGTTCAGCATATGGAAGTGATATGTTGTATCGTATCACCCTCATGACATGTTTGAAATATGTAAATGTGACAGTACCTTACCTCCCTCGGTGCTGATTGATCATAATCATAACATTAATCATGGACTTTCTTGTGTCATGAACTATTTCTTAAGCTAATCTATGGCAGAGACTATGATCAAATAGGTGTCGTCTCACATACAAGCACTATATACGTGTTATTGGTGAGACATTTCAATAACTACAGTGTTCTTTACTTCTAAATGTTTTTTATAATACAAGATACAAAATTATCTAAATTGTGAAAATCAAATTAATGAAACAAAAGCCGCTTAAAGTGTTTATTTAAATGTTTGATCTTGAAGAAACAATTTGACAGATCAGTGCATTTTTTTGAGGGTGTAAATTAATTTGAATTTATTTGTAAAACTCTAGAAAATACTTTTTTGGGATTGCTTTCAAAGCTAGAAGTGGGGCTGTGCGATTATGGCAAAAATCATAATCACGATTTTGGTCAATAATTGATATCATGATTATTAAAAACGATTATCCATTTACTTTGAAAACATCCATTTATTGAAAAATGTGAACAGTATGTTTTTAACAGTTGATTACCCTAAACTTTAAGTATAATTCAACTGAAAAACCAATAAAAAAAATAATTAAAAAAAAGAAACAATTACATTTATAAAAAAAAATAATAATAATAATAATCGTTTTATTTCGATTACGTTGTTTTCGTAATCATTGCAAGCCAAAATCATAATCGAGATTAAAATAGCCCTATCTAGAAGCATATACTTGTTTCTTGCACTTATTGAAAAAACCACCACAGATGTTAAAGCAGAATGTCATTTAGCAAACATCCCTAAAAGATGAATTGAACAAAACAGAATATGCGACAAATCAAGATCTTAACTGCGTGCAAATGTCTGCTCACGTGTCTTAGTGTAATGGAAATCACAAATGGTGAGAAAAAATGTTTTTTAAATGTGGAAATAAGCTCAGCTTCTTATATTTAAGCTCTAAGGGCTCTACGGAGAGCCTCAGGGAAACTCTGCAGACTGATCAGGACAGCTTTGAGACTTTGGGAGATATTCGTTAATGTGAATGATTGAAAATAGTCCCATTTTCATTCTCCACAAACATCTGGCAGGGATATCCTTCACAGCGCTGGATGAACTCCAGTAATGTCATAACGACCTGCTGCTGAAACTGAAATGGGATTTTAAAAAGGCATGAGTTATGGGAAGAGGCTAACTGAGAGAGGTGCCCCCTGTAGTGTTCGTCCTGGTCGCTCTGGAGAGGGTTGATCCGATGTTTTACGCTATCTGCATTTCTGTAGCACCAAATCATTATCTTCCACAGTCATAAAGTATTAGCATCGCTTCAAATAAAGGTTCACTTTATTAAGGCCTTCCGAATGTTTTTTGATCATCCTAAAACGTTGCTTGATTAGTGGCTTTGTTAGTTTAAGCTTTTACACAAATGTATTACATGCACCTTTTTAACTCAAAAAGGACTTATACGTTTAGAAAGCTAAATATGAAAGTCGAGTCCTTTGCTTGAATGATTGGCAAATGTGTGTTAACATTTGTACATGTCTTATTAAACATGAAATGATAACATAAATGTATATAATGTCACTTTATAATGCATTCAATTGTATTATATTTAAACTACAAAATAACCGATACCTTGTGTAATCAATGTGGTCAATACTCTAGATAGTAGCATTCTTTTAACATCGTTGTATTTTTCCCAGCATCTGATATTATAAATGTATAATGACCTTTGATCATTCTGTAACTGTTTAATCTGGCTCTGCTCGTCTTTTGGCTGAGGACAGAACCTGCAGTTGAAATGAAGCATAAGTAATTTGTGTGGATATAGTTTGAGAGTGGAAGATGATTGCTGTGATTATGGTGATTATTCCTGCAGTGAAAGGGAGTCTGGGGTACCGTGTGTTTGCTTTGCTGCCCTGCTTGGGATCTGGTCTTCATAACCCTCATCCATCACACGGCCTGGGATCAAAGATACACTTATGAGCTGGGAATGTAGCAGATGTCCTCAATACCCCATAAACAAATGTTTTCTTTGACCTTGGTTTGCCAGTCTTACGATTTTTTAACATGATGAATTTCATGGTGTTAAAAAAGCCATCAGTTAGGGCTTGAGTGGGCAGAGTATTCTGGATTATTTGTTTGTTGAAATATTTGTAACATCTCGGTCGCAATCAAGGAACGAAATGCAAAATCATTTGGAATCTGTGGCTGCCGCAGGACTCTAATAAGTCCCAACAACAGCCATGTTCCTTGTTCACATCATCGTGATCATTTGGGGGGAGCGGTCTTTTAGGAATGCCTTAAACAGACGGGTGGTCAGTGTTACCACTTTCAAATAATTTCACTGGATTTAGTGAGTTATGGTAAAAAAAAATCATTATTGGGCTGGTTTTTTTGGTGGATAATTTAAAACATCTAACTTACTCTTGTTGGCTTCTCCAATGTTACATACCCCAGCTTTGAGAACTGAACATTCTTCCTGTGGATGAATAATGACTGATCTGCGCTGTGTTTGCAGCCTAAGCAGGTGTTTCGTGGGAAGGGCCGCAGCAGACATTGTTTTAAATCCAAACTCTTTGATGGTTCAGGTTGTAGTGAAGCCCTGGGCTACTCTCCCTGTTGTTTCACTCGGTCTGCCCACAGGAGTCTTGTTTCTCCGCAATTACAGAGCAATAAGAGCTCAATTACAGCATCAGCAGAGGTGTGTGAAGAGATGGCTAACTGGATAGGGGTGGAGGCCGCCCTCTTTGGAGGTGAGGTGTTTGTAATCTCTGGTAGTAAAACTGTCAGGTGTGGCTCTCGGTTCCCTATCTTTAACATCTCCTTTAACAAGCAATGTTAAAGTCCCACTCATCACATTGTATGTGTCTAAAGGTATAGTTAAAATACAGATCTGCTGAAGATATATTTTTCTAATTCTATCTGCTGGAATTCCAGACTTTTATGGCCCACATATACTTAACAAAGTTTAGTGGACTGAACCAAATCATAGAATAATGATTAGTGCAGTATTTAGATTATAAGTTTGTTGTAGTTCTTATTCTTCAACACCTTTAACAATATACTGTATGTACTTGTCTTTCAAGCTACAGTCACACAAGTTGGATTAGATTCTGTCTCTGCACTGCTGCTCGCACAGCTGACAATCAAGCATGTGCTGCCCTCGAAGAGGCTTGAATGCTCAAGGGGCGTCTTCTTTTTGATAATAAAATGACATGACGGCAACTTTGAATATCACTTTGTATGGATATCTACAACACAATGAAATATGCCTTCTTACTGACTAGCCCCAGCTCGTCATGCCTTGTAGTCCCTCGTGTCCCTCCTGAGGCGATAGTGAGTCACCATAGGGAGATTTGATAGTTACCGTATATATTGAAGTAAACCCTAAGAGGCTGAAACGACTCACTACATCGCCTCGTACTCCCTGGCAAACAAAAATAACTTTGCCACACTGAAAGCGTTTAGAAGCTCCAGGAGACTGACTATCGGCTATCAGTTTGAAATTGAGCCAGTGCAAACCCAGAACCGGGGATCTACACTGGGGTACTGCCCCGACACCAACCTGGTCAGCAGACTTTCTCTTGCTATCAATTTCACACGTTTTATTCAGCGCTCCACCACCATGCGGGGACTCCCGGCCCTGGAGGTTAAGCTAGCTGATTTTGGAATAGCTGCGGCCGCTAACAACTTTCGACAAGACAAACAAGCGGGTGGCTAGGCATTACTCATTGCTCCTTATATTTCCTTCTCCTTTGGAGGTGTTTGGTTGTGGTTTGTAGGAGGCTGCACAATGCAAACAAAGACGGGGGACATGGTGATGTTTCTCTTTCTGGGATACTTCCACACACCTTGTTTTTTTTAGAAGCCAAACACAGTGAGATCATTAGTATGTAAAAAGCGTACTTTTCTCATTAGGGAGTGATAGACAGCATCCATTGCCAAACAGATGTGAAAAACACTCACACCCTGTTCCCCTAACAAGTGGTTTGAGTTACATGGCCCAAAACCAATGAAAGGCTGTTGATGTTATTTTGTCCACTTCGCTGTCTTTGATTTGTTGTCTACGACAGTCTGTTGCCAAGGCTCTCTCTCTCTCTCTCTCTCTCTCTCTCTCTCTCTCTCTCTCTCTCTCTCTCTCTCTCCCTCTCTCTCTCTCTCTCCCTCTCTCTCTCTCTCCCTCTCTCTCTCTCTCTCTCCCTCTCTCTCTCCCTCTCTCTCTCTCCCTCTCTTTCTCTCCCTCTCTCTCTCCATCTCACACACACAGAGCGGCAGAGAGTGGATGTACTTTACATAGAGAACAGTGTATGTTAACATACCTCTCATCTTACTCACCAGCTCGCTCTGCATCTCCTCACACTGGTGCACAGAGGAGGGCCACACGCAAGTCTAGTCCCAGCAAATTCACAGATTGAGATAATCTCTCTCTCACACTCTTGTTTCCACACACGCATGTGCACAGTCTGCGCACACACACATATCGGTCCCCCTCTACTAACAGAATTGAAAGCAGGTGCCCGCCACATATCTTGCTTTCTTCCAAAAAACAAAAAAGTGGTTTGACCTGAATGGTTGCGCTGGATTGTAGCCATACTGTATATAAGAAGAGTCCATGTGGAGATGTGTGTGTGTAAACATGGATGCTTTGCAACACGCTGGTTGAGCAGCGGAGAGACACAAAGTATTGGAACCACATTTCTCCCTCTGCACAACCCTAAAAGGCAGTGTCAAGTTAACGTCAGGATAAGTCGCAGATACACCATGCTAACATAGCACACCACCGCATTTAATAGCTTTCGATACAGCGACCGTAACAGTACACCGGTCTGGCTTTATATCTGTATCGAAAGCAGTTCTTAAACTTTTGACAATCTTTAAAAAAATGGGAATTTCAAAAGTCAGACTTTAGATGACCTTGCTTTAGTCACAGTGTGCTTTCTGCAGCCACAGAGGATCTGGTTAGTGGAGGAACTCGGCCAATGAGAAACAGAAGGGAGAGAGTTACTATAAAAGACTCCATGGAGATTGAGAGATTGGAGCCATGATGAAGGAGCCGATATGAAGGTGCCACACTTGGGTTTTCCCGGGTATTTTAGCAGTTTACTCTTAGATTGTTCATGACTGCTGATGCATATTGTCTGCAATTGCATGTGTGCACATGTTGTGTGTTAAGTAAATCGGAAATTACTCTTCAAACCATCTGGTAAAAACCTTTAATACTGTCATCAGCAATTGTTCACAGCACGTGGAAAACAATCTGATAGATGGACAGTCTAAGAGTAGCCGTTTCCACCATGCTCCTTGTATGTGTGGGTGTGTGTGGTTATGTGTGTCTGTGTTTTATTGCCCATCTTAGGCTGACGTAATGTGAGTTGTTACAGCAGACATAAAAGCATTACAAGCCTCTATGCTCTCACATATGGAAACAGTGTTTTTGCCTCAGTTTCAATGCTTATTATCCACAAAAATTAAATAATGTTTTTTAATTCAAACACATTTTCTCTCATATTACAAATGTTATGGTATTTTTTCTTAGAACCTCTTCTGAAGAATGTAAACCCTAACAATGAATTGTAAGACCTCTGGAAGCTTGAGTGCAACATGTGCATCTTCAGATATGGAAAAACACATTGTATCCATAAACAGGAAAACAGCCTTCTGCCCTGTCTGCACATGTCTCTTGACTATTCGGATTTGATTAGGCTTTTAAAGCAAGCCAGCACTCAGCTTGAGTCTCAAACTTGTGTGTGTGTTTGTGTGTGTGTACCCGAACTTGAATGTTCCAGACTGACTTTGATGCGACTAAACATCCAAATCGTCATTTGCTATGGAGGTAAACTGTGTCTGGCCGCACGTCAGTATGTTATATATTGAATGAAACCAGACACACAAAACTGTTTTTTGCTCCCTATTTAATTTCCAAAGCCAAATTGATGGGGAATGTAAGAATATCAACATTTCTTAACTGAGATTTTGATGTCATGAATCTCAGTTTGAAAAGCTTTTTTCTTTTTTCTTTGTATCTGAAGACTTTCCTAAAGACCCAGAAGCAGGTCCGTCTCATAATTATAACAATGTGTAATGCAACTACTTATTCCATGAGGAAATATGATATGATGAAAGGGATTTTTGTAGCATACAAAACTATATATAAAACTGCACCAAGAGAGACTTTCAGATACAAATACACCTGTCTTCTCTTGTCAGACAGTAACTCGCTAAAGGTGCAGAACAGAGAAAAGTGTTATTTCATTGGAAACTGGGCGTCTTGTTTATGTGGGTGGTATATAAACCAGAGTACGAGAGCTTACAGGCCAACTGTACATAGACCTACGTGTAGCTCAGTGTTTGAGGGAATATGCAGAGCTGCAGAAATGAGGCATAGCACTGACTGTTTCTGCCCTGCTTCACACAACTGGCTTTTCTATCAGATAGACAGCTTGACAATATCCAGACCCCACTCTTTCCGCTACACACACACACACACACACACACACACACACACACACACACACACACACACACACACACACACACACACACACACACACACACACACACACACACACACACGCATGCTCACAAACTGTTTGCTGGGTTTGTTCTGCTTGTTTCCGACTGGACTGTTTGCAAGATAAAAGAGAAGTTTGTAGCTGAGTGAGTACAGTCTGACCTCTTAAACAGGCTTTCATTGTTTTATGCAGTGAACTTGTATTTAAAAAATATTACAACACAAGAGACATCTTTCTTGGAAAAAATCTGCAAATGAATAATGATGTTGACTTAGAGCCATGAATCAATGTCATTGGGATGATCTCCATTCCTTATGGTCTTAGTAGTTTTAACTGAAGTTAAGGCAATGTCATGTAGGCTTGATTGATCCTCTATGACTGTGTTTGTGAAACAGTAGATCATCTGTGTTGTTCCCATTTGGAAGAGTTATTTTCCAATCAAAATAAGTGCTGCTATTTCACCTTATGTTTCACCATTTGCCCCAATATTTCATTAAATCCTGCTACATTTCATTTTTCTTCATAACACAGATGTGACAGAAACAGCTCACAAACGACACACACACGACATACAGAGCAGCCTTTAGAAGAAGAATACTTTCCCTTTAAGCCCCTTGAAATGGCAGAGAAGGAACCACAGTTTCACAGGCAAATAGACTGGACAGACACACACACACACACACACACACACACACACACACACACACACACACACACACACACACACACACACACACACACAGATTCACGGTGTCTTGGAAATGACATTACTTTCATTTGACTGAGATTACAGATTTGTGGCTTCAGGGCTCGCGAGTATCTGCATAGGGGCACTTTCATGTTTGGCCTTAGTGATCTGCAGATTTCCTAACAGCAGGAGGGTGAATTTACCCAGCATCCCTTTCTCTTTGGAAGAAAACATATGATGACGCTCTCTTTCCAGGCTATAAATGAGAGCTTGGCTACGCTGGCCAGTAATACTATACTTTCTCCTCAGGCTACAAGCTGTTGTCGGTGTGTGCAACCGAAACAGAAACTGGCTAACTGAGGATTAACCACCCTTAAAAGGATAGACCGTTCCCCGGGAATTGTGCTGTTGTTTGTCCTTTTTACCCTGAATAAGAAAAGCTCTTGTCTAGCTGTAGCTTTGCTAAAGTATTTACCTGCCCCTCTGAATAATAGGGATAGCCTAAAGTGACATATTCAAATGCCCAACCCAAAGATATTTAATTTACAAATATATTATGACAGTGAGAAACAGCACATTCTGCTATTGGAGAAGTTGCAACCTGAGGATACGTTTCATTTTTATCATGTTTTTAAAAAATGTACTATAATAATTGCCTATTAGTTTTCTATAGATCAATCAACTGCTCATTTCAGCTCCATCTACTATGATCAGCCCAGTTTTTATATCCATTAATTTGTTTGATATTATTAACAGATAAATTATATATTTAACGGCCAGCATTGCAGTTTGATATTTGATTTTTATACCTTTGATCGTTATGAATTTGTCTGCTGTTGGTTAAGAAGGATCACCAGGGACTGAACACCCAGACATGTATTTATGTGTACATGTTGCTCTCAGACCTGCCAGCAGAGAAACAATGCTTTTAGCAGCTTGCGGCGTCAAATGATTCCTTTATGAATGTGTGCGGGCTGCTGGCTGTGCTAGCCTTCTGCTCAGGTCTCAGGTGAGGAAAGGCCTGGAATCACTCACCCTGACAGCCACATCTGGCGCTACTTTCTCTGTCCTGTTTCCCTCAACGTTGCTCCTGCAAACAGACACCAATCTGGTTTAACCACAAAGAAAGGAAGTTATGATAATAGCATTTAGGATAATAACTTTATTGGTGCTTATTAATGAGATGGGGAACAGAGAGTTTATTCAGGAGATACACTCCTAAAGAGCACTTTGTGTAATAAAACCATTGTAACTGCTAGCATTTCATTTTGTTTTCACCCTTTGGCCTGCCGTTGCTGGAAAACGAATGAATGCCAGGTGCAACATGCATTCTTTCTGTTCTCGCTGTTTGCTCCGTAGATTATACATAACCACTACTCTATTGGTATAAAGGCTAACAGTAAATGCTGAATATAAAAAAATACATTTGCACAAGGTGTGACTTAATAAGTATTGTTTTATGTTCCAATGTATTTTGACTCTTAAAGCCAGACGTTTGTATCTCTCACATTCAGTTATTAAATATGAGAGAACCTTATACGGTTCACATGGTCGTAACAGCTCCATATGTATCCAGAAGACCTCACATGCACCCTGTTCGGCTCCACTTTTCTCTTCATTCCAGTTAGGACAAAGCGAACAGTTGGCAAGCTCAGCCTGTGCCGAACACACCGTTGAAGGCAAATTCTAGCCAGAACCAGACCTGCACACACACTTCATCTGTTTCCTGTTGAACTTAGGAAGTAAGGGTCGGACATAGAGGTAATTTATACATTAATGGAAGGACTCCAAGAAGATAACATTTCAATTCAAGAGCCTGAGGTTCGAGGACAAGCCTGCAGTCACACATTAACATATCAACAAAGTCTTTTGGCACTTTCACTACCTGCCAGCATCTGTGTAGGGCTCCCTATCTTTACTGCACAGTGAGAATAACGTGATGTGACGGAGACAGCAGACATTAATGTGAGTGAGTGGTCAGCTGCAGAGGAACTGAATGATCCTGCGCTCACAGCTTTGAGGAGCACAGGATCATTCAGTTCACCGCAGGAGTCCATGATGGGAAAATCGTTTTTTCTGGATTCTCACTGAATGTTGCTAAAGACCAGACTCTGCTGTCATGTGCATGACATGCAGATGCAAACACAAAGTTCAATACCTGGCACACGACAAATGTTTGTAAAATAAATGCCGGCGGTGTCTTGTAATTTATCCAAAATACAGTACACATACTTTCATGAACATTACTTCTGAGAAATCGAATCTTCTTTAACTAATTGTATATGTTACGATTTACTGAGGTTGAAGAATTCAGAAGAAGTCACTTTTTTTTTCAAAAAGGGTCACAAGAGAAAGAACTTGTTTGTTTAAATGGACAAACCCAATGTTTTTCCAATAAACCTATTTTTCCATTTGTAAATTGTTTACTGTTTCTCAGCATTGAAATGTCTTTAGTGAACACATAACAGACCAAATAGCTTGTAAAATAGCATCACAAACCCACTCAAAAACACTGTGAGGGCAGTGTGTACTCAATAATGCAAACTACGTTTCATCACATGTTGATATTCTCTTTAAAGCTGCAAATATTGGTGGTTATGGTACAAAGAGCACCATAAAACAGGATCGTGACATGGTTTTAGAAGAAAAGTAGGGGGTTCCTACAACACATAGATATGTACAACAGCACGTCGATGAGTTGCACATGGTCTCCATGTGATACCAGATGCATAAAAAGAATCAAAGTTACAACTGCTTTGTGGGTTTCTCCCAGCCAGGTCTTTAGACAAACTGTACAACTTTGCCGACTGTGCTGGTCTGCACCTGATCCTGGGGCTCAACGCGCTGCAAAGAAACCCAGACAACTCCTGGAACACCTCCTCCACCCTGAGCCTCCTAAAGTACGGCGCTGGAAAGAAGTACAACATATCCTGGGAGCTTGGAAACGGTCAGTACACATACACACCACATGCTGCATACTAAATAACATGAGAAGCTGCCGTCTGAACAAACACATACACTCTATTTTGAACCCAGAAACACTGTATGACTTGCATTGTTATGTGTAATACAGCATGAAGGACTTTCACTTTTACTGTTAGATTAGTCCAAAAAAGTACTTGTTTAAAGTCCCGTGCTATGAGAAAGCAGTTACACATTTGTTTATTAAACATTTACTGGTTATACCAGCTTTGAATGACAACAAATGTAGAGAGCAAGCTGTATGTGAGAGTCGAGCAAGGGGTTCATTCAGGGATCAAAGGAAATGCAAGCTCTCATGTCATCCTGCGCTGCACACAAAGCCATGTGTTCCCATGCTGCACATCACTTCAGAATTCATTTAATTTCATCTGCAATTAAGCCCACCATAGCAACTTTTATTTTAGACTAAGCCTAAAAGTACCATTGAAAATCGGTTGACTGAACCATGTGTGACTTGGACCCCAGCAAAAGCACAGCTAAAGTAAATCACGCAGACAGTGCAGACACAGAGTTAGTTTTGAGAGGTGGAATGAAAAGTTAATCCTCTTGAATTTGCCAATAATATTTTCATTAAAGATACGGAACACAGCACAGACACAGCTTCATTCACACACAAAGCAGACATATTGAAAGATATATTTTAAAGCCCAACCTGGTCAAGACAATAACAATACGCTTGTTGTTAAAAAGGAAAGTGCCTGTATTGTATTTGTATCAATTTGGGGAAACTATCTCCCTCCGTATCTTCTTTTCCTGGTTCTGCTAGGCCACCCTGTGTGCTTGGACCATCCGTCTCACATGCAGTCCATCTGTCTCTATTTCTGCAAATTGCCCAATTACCCTTTGTTCTACTGGATGTTTGGTACTCTCTAGGAAAGCAAGATCAGACTACAACAACACAAATGTTTTCACCTTGACCTCCTCAATGTTGTTTTTGTAAAATGTATCTCTGTGGCTCAGTGTACTGCGTCTCTTCTTCCCAGAGCCCAACGCGTACCGCAGCATGGTGGGTCGAGCGGTCAACAGCACGCAGTTGGCTCAGGACCACACCAAGCTGCGGACCCTGCTGCAGTCTGTGCGCTACTACCACCGAGCTCACCTCTACGGCCCCAACGCAGGTCGACCCCGGAAGAACGCCATCCTGCTGCTGGACGGGTGAGTGTCAGCATGCAACACATTGATAGGGAATGATATGTGTCCTTGTTAGGCTATCCTGCAGGGGAACAAAGGGCTGAGGTAGTGGAATGTATGCTGCAGGGGTTTCTGACTCTTACTGAGCTTTACTGTGTTTAAAGCGCTCACACACACACACACACACACACACACACACACACACACACACACACACACACACACACACACACACACACACAGACACACACACGCATTGCAGAAGTGTTCTGTGTTTATGGATTTCCACTCTGCAGGTTTCAGCGTCTCAGCTCCAGTTATACCATGTCAACCTAAATAAAGTGTCATCTGATTGATAACGTGACGGCACAACGTCCCACCTGCTGGTTTAACCCATAAGCTCCACCAGCTTTGGTCCGACTCTAATAGATCTCCAACAGCTCTCTCTCTATTCCTGAGATGGTCATTTCATACTTTCTAGTTTTATTTGTACTGCAAAAAAGGCAGCTTTGTATTCTGCTTGTTACCTACAGGTCAGTAATACTTTACTGTTTGCCCTTTTCCTGATTCACTTCTGGATTGTACTGTACTTAATTTTGCATTTAAGGACTTATGAAAACACATATCTCTTACAATACACATTTGCAAGATAAAATCATCATCATGAGATGAAATCATAAGAGTTTGCGAGCTTTAAGTTTAATAAAAAGTCAAGCTTTTAATGTCAAAGTCATAAAATTGCCCGAAAACAGTTTAGTACAGAGAAAGAATGATGGAACTGTATAACAAATTGCACATTTTTAAATCAGACGGCCCAGTTTTGATAGGAAATAAAAGAAAGCTTGTCCCAAAATGTCATTTCTGTATGCAACACAAGCTCTGGCTCTTGTGTGATCATATGAACTCAAACTGACCCCTCTGATGAATCAGACTCTGAAAATATGTATTCTACTTTTGGATGTTTCTGCCTGTCTTAGTTTGTTAAAACACCTTTAAGACAGAAAAACTCTCTCAGTTCTATGGATAGATGACGCAGCTCTCAAACGTATTCATCACTTCCCAAAAAGTGAAGCCACTCTGCTTTGGGTCTGTTGAAATAGAAACAAAGTTGACTCAAATGGATGCTCCAGTGGCCCTGCACAACAAACAGATTGAAAATAAAACATGGACGGATACACACGGCTCTGTCACTGTCGGATGCTCCAAATAAAGCGGGACCTTATAAAGAGATGTTTTTGTTACCCTGAAAAGGAAAATTGCTCAGTACTATCAAGATTAAACTTGAATACGGAATTTGATTTTAACAAGTGGTAAGACTTTATATACAAACATTTTATAGATTGTTTATAACATGCTAGTTGTGATTAGATCAAACCTTTTATTCATGTATTTTCCAACCTTCCTCCGCTGGTGTATAAACAGATAATAATGTGAAGTCCAAATGTAATTATATATAAAATATGTCTCATGTGGAGAATTTGTCATCATGTTTGACAAATAAAGATAAAAAACACACTTTTACCTGCTCACTAACTAACTGGTAAACGGTTTATAAAGTGTTAATAGTGCTGTTCAACTCTATAAGGCATTACCACACAAGTCAATGTTACAGTTTGAATACTTGATGCAGGTGTTCAGTGGGATAATACTCAAATGGATCATAATTCAATATGAATACCCTCATAATGCACTATAGATGTGCTCTTCTTAGAGATATCGAGATATCTTTTGTTGGTGACAGAATACAAATAAACTACTGATATATATTGTATGGATTTTGAGTGGAATGGTCAGCGTTGGAGACACTCAACCGTTAGCTTGTCATGCCCGTTGGCTGAAAGAAAGCTATAATCAATGCTTATACTTCTCTGTCATCAAATATGTATTTCTCTCCAGACTAATGAGTTCATTTGAAATGACAGAGGTGCTCTCTGACCTTGACTGAAATGTTGAAAACAGTAAAACGAGAAACAGCATCTCATGAAGCAAAGTAGAGTCCATGAAATTAAACTAATGTCGGCTAAAAAGGTTTGTGTGCAGAATCATACAACAGTTTAATGTCTCTGTATATCTCAGCCTGGATCTGTCTCCAGCTCCTCTCTGCAGCCTCACACACTCTGACAGCTAGTTGGAAGACAGGGGGGAGAGAATCATTTGATATGGGTCTCCCCCCTCTAGGTACTCCAGCTACTTACATCACAGGAACCATTATGATCCGCTGTTTATCTCGCTGTGCTGACAGATCAAATTTACTCAGGAGTAAAAGGTGTGTGTGTGTGTGTGTTTGTGCACCGATGTGTGTGTGTGTGTGTGTACATGATGTGTGTGTGTGTGTGTACATGATGTGTGTGTGTGTGTGTGTGTGTGTACTGATTAATAAGGAGTGGACCTACTGGAGAAGAAAGATGCATTGAGAAGCTAAGAGGGAAAGAGTGGATGAAGAGGAGATGGATGGAGTATCTGCAGGTCACTGGTGACACGTTTAACGACAGAGTGATCCTCGTGTGTTTGACACGGTTACGAGGGGGTGGCTCTTGTGTTTGACAACCCAACTACTCTACTGCTCTCAGGAAATAAGATGAATTAGACACTGAGCTGCTCAACAGTCCAAATATCAGAGCTGGACAGACTAAACAAGCTGGAGGGGTGAAAGTTTAGAGAGACACATTAAAGCCAAGCTGTTACCCCCAAATATGGAGACATTTGGGTCAGGTAGACACACAGAGATGCAGAAGCCCAGGAGGAGGAAGGCAGACGAGTCACTGGGTGTTTCTCAATGTGGAGTAAAGCTGCTCTAGAGCCACTATTTCAAGCATACTACGCCCTTGAGTGCCGCCGAAGGACTGTTCAAATGTCCAGCATACTTGGAATTCTACCGAGGCCGGCGTACTTCGTAGCGAGAAATTTCTAGGCTGCACATGTGTAGACTCCGCAGTCTTAAAATCCCCACAATGCTTTGCGCACGGACCATTAGAGAACCGCAGTGACGCGTCCTAAAACCCGGAAGTAAGTTAGCATTTTTAGCATTTTTAGCACTTCTGTGGCGGAAAATGTAAGGCGGGGCCTCTCGTATGATGCACACCTGTACACTTGCCTGTTCCACTCTTCATTTTCCGAATGCCAGGAAGGATTCTTGCCTCGCTTCTGAAGCAAGTGACTCGAGATTGAGAAACACCCAGTGTGTATGTGTTGAGTTGTTGTTTGTGTGCAGGAGTTTGTATTTAACATAATTAAAGCAAACTGTACAGGCTGCGGAAAAAGCTCAAGAAAACACGGTGTATTTCTTGGCTTGAACAAAATGTGGTGTATACTGGGCTTCAAATGGAAATCTGTCTATGTCTGTAGGTTGACCGTCTTAATTAAGCTCTTACTTCCCCTATAGAATATTGGATTGTCTTCACTTAATCTAACCAACACTATGACATATTCCATTAGATGTACATATCAACCAAGAGTAGAGTAAAGTTATTTTACTCTTTGAAAACAGTTTGACTTACTCCACATAAAAGTAGTATCTTTTTCACATCCTGGTTTTCAAATCTGTTGTGTTAAAACCATAAACAAGGATATTGCACCCTGCCTTCCTGTCTTATATTCCCATGTGTTAGCAGATACGTTGTAGGTTCAATGTTAAAATAACTGTGAAAATGAGTTTGTTAACACCCAGTTTCTAAAAAGAGGTCCACTCATATGAAGATAACTCTGTTTTTCTGACTTTCAGGTTCATGAAGAATGCCGGCTCTGTTGTAGATGCAGTTACGTGGCAACAGTAGGTATTTTACCCTTTTTTTCTATTTTATTATTTTGTCCATAGTTTACCACCGAATCCATGCTGTCATGCAGCAACAATCAATTTAAAGCGTGTTACTGAGAGAGACTGATGCATAATGTGGAGAGAGAGAGAGAGAGAGAGAGAGAGAGAGAGAGAGAGAGAGAGAGAGATTGTGTGTTAAATTAGTAACACCTGCAATTTGTCTATTGCACATCGTGTAGGAATGCTTAGTATCAATGGTTAGCTCTTTTGTCCCATGTTTTATCAGTATGTCTTTAAACACGTGTTAGATTATAAAGACACACCCTCTGTACGCTCAGACACACCCTGTGCGACTGAGTGAATGGTCATTAAGGTGAAGGTCAGGTCTAATTAGGAGAAGTTAGAAGAAACGGAAGGAGGCAGGGCTGTCAGTAAGGCTTAGAAAAACACCACCCACACTGTTAAAATCAAACCATATGCTCTGGCTCATTCCCTCTGTCAATTAGCCCGTTTTACACTAGAGATCCAGATTCCTGTTTAACCAGCCTTCCAGACGGCAACTCTGACCTCTACAAAAAAATTCAAACGTATAAAAGTAGGGACCACTCATTAACACGTCTACAACACGGTGTTTACTCCTTTGCAGCTGGCTAGTTGTGTGTGTATCAAGCGTAGCAGGTTGGAAACGCAGCGTTCATTATAAACTTTAGAGAATCATATCGATTTTCTAGACAGGCTGTCCATGGCTTAAAGCTGAAAGCATTGATATTATGTTATTACGTTTTTTCCACAACATTTAAGTTTGACATTTGGAGCATCTTGCCTCAGTTACTGCTGCTTATGCATTTTTGGAATCACAAACAAAACATGATCTTTCTCTTTCTGTGTCTCTCCCCCCTCCCTTCCATCTTTCTGCTGTTTAATGTTATCTCAGACTTTAGATAGTGTGCCCATTGTTTCTCAAGATGTTTGCCTGGTTGTCTGGATGTACAGATTTCTATCAGTTTTTTTCTGTTGATACTTAAAGTCAAATTCACCCAAATGATGAGAAAAAACATTTGTCGCATACCTCTGGTGGTGTGTAACCATGCTGACTGTTTTGAGTTTGTTTACTCAGTATTTGAAATATATAGGTCTAAGATTTCTGCCTTCAGGCCAATACAATTGTTGTCAATATAATTTAATTTGTGGTGCTCACACCACATACTCTGGATAGACCTCGCTGTGCTCCGTGGCCCTGCTCAGAGCTGATATTTACAAGAGTGTACATCTCTAAGTCCAGGTGTTAATGCACTCAAGATGCATTGAGGACTCGTCATTGGTCCACGCTAACACACCTCAACACATATTAGATTGATATAGATTTATTGTCCACAGAAGATTAATATTGTGTGACTTTTCCTCTGGTGGTTCCATGTCGTGGTTTTCAATGAAACGTCTTGACAGCTATGGTCGTAAACTTTTTTGCTAAATTGTTTATTTTGTGTAAAATGATTGATAGATAAGTGCAAATTGTTTATACAACATTTCTGTTATTACTATCTGTAGGCCAATATGTTGCCTAGAGAATGCCCTTTTTCAAGAACCTGGTGGGTTTCAAGCAAATTCTCCTTAAAATTCCCTTGCAAATGTTGTCTTGATAAAACATCGTATGTGTAAAGAACGAAACATGCTTTGCAGCTACTGTACACAGCCACATTTCAAAGCCAAGGTTACATCGATACTCACACCTTTCTCGTTCATTGTCAGCATGAGTGGTGTGCGTGCATTGACAGCTGAGGCTAGAACAAATACATGTGAAAGGTTTGTGATCCCATCCTTTCTCATGTGAGACTCTCAGAGGCACTGTCAAATCACTGATGGCATTCCTGAGGGAAACTACACATCGCTCAGCTGGGTTCAACCTGCTGGTCCACATCAAGAAACACATCTTCTTACTTTTTTACACAATAGAGGTTAAAAGGATGAGGAGAGGAATCCATGCAGAAGATGGAAACACAACTCACCACGAAAAGACTTTTTGACATTCAAATGTGCGGCATAATAAAACAGATACATGTCGAACACACAAGGCATTTGACTCACAGAAGTCCTGAGACTGCTACTATCAGACCATTTAAAACAAGTCCTCTGTGATCATTATCTAACAAAACATTCATGTGAAAGGAACTATTCATTTTTAGTATTTCTCAGACTTCATTTAACTCTACATTTCTCAAAAAATTATTTAACATGTATGAATTTTCGCTTGTTTGGTATTGATATTCTTTGCTTTAACCCGTCCCTGTCTGGCATTTGATCACATCCACTTCTTCTGTAGTCTATGCTATCATTTGAAATAGAGTGCTGATTGTTTTATTAGTGAGCTGTCTTTAGTGCAGTCCTGGCACAGTGAGAGCTAGAACCTAATGGATCTTGTATGAAAACATTCAGACCCCGTGTTGTTCTTTTCTGCATTTTAGTCTGGCAGCTTAAGAGTCATGCCATATATTGGATGAACAAGGGACAAAGTTATTACCGGTAGTTCTGTTTTGGGAGCTTAGACCTGGGCAATCCTAAGAATACCGAGCTGAAATCCCCTTAATCCTTGTCAACGTACTTAAAGTGTTTCCTTATATTCATTTCTTGATGAGTTTTCTACTCTAATGAACCAACAAACTTAAGCAAAGGAAGCAAATGTTGCCCTTTTGCCTTGCTCTCTTTTAGACTCTGACCATAATAGCTTTATTTACAGTGCCCCCACGTCTAGTGTATAGCTATAAAATAACTTGCTCAGTTTTTTATTCCATTTCCATATATGAACTGGAATTTCTTTCTCTGGGGTCTGGTCTGAAGAGTTATTGTGAGCTCTCTGGAAAGATGACAGGATAACCAAATAATTTGTGTAAAGCTATGACTTAATCCACGAGTTGTTTACAGTTTGAGGCCAGGAGTTTGGGACTCTTCCAACACGGGGACAACATTTTCAATGAGGTTAAGCTCAGATTGCAACACTGCTACACCCCACATGAATATAATTCAGCTGTTTTCTAAGCGATTCTATTGACACATCAGACTATTGATGCTGCTGTTATGATGATATGGTCTATTTGTCTATTGGCCTTATTATTTTGGATGGAGTGCAAACCTCCCTTGCCTTTTCACCCTTTAATTTGTTGAGACTTTGATTACTAGCATGGAACTTGAATCCCTCATCCCAGTTTACAAGTGTTTTGTAGTAATTCTAAATTGGAATAAAACTTTGACTGAGCTGATGTGGTATTTGATTAATAACATTTGTTGTTTTCAGAATAGAAATCTGCTCTGCAATGACTCACAGATTTGTTCTTACATATCTAATAAGCACGTGTTGTGTCTGTTTTCGTTATTTTCTTTTGTCATGGTGCTGTAAAAAATAATGATTCCACATGAGTCATTTGATTCTCATACGTGTCACTTTTTCCATCACTTATGTAGCGGATGAATGCATTCATATGACATTACTGGGTTATTCAACTTTTAAAACGTTTTTTCACCATATCTATAAGTTAGCATTCAAATCCTTCTGCTGTCGACTACAACATTGAATTATAAATATTTATTTAAGTGGTAATATTCCTGACTAATGTAGATTAGTTCAGCAAAGTGACTTAACCACACTACTGAAAGAAGATACAAAAATTTAAAAAAAAAAAGTTTGAGAATCTTGGATACTGTTAGGAGATATATCTTTAACTATCATCAATTCAACACTCATGTTGTCTTCATACACTGTGTATTATGTGTATCATGTGACCTGAAGCAGGAGTGTGTGGTTGTTGCTCTCTGGTTTTCCTCTCTTGGACTCTTGCAGAGATCTTGGAGAGGCTTTCTGTCTGGGTGATGTTCCTCCGGACTTTGGCTCTAACATCCATAACATTCTTCTTTCATCTCTTAACATCATCTCTCATTATCATCTCTCTTTGTGTCTTTCTCTCTAAAACACATGGATGTCTGCATTGGTCAGTTTGAAATCGCAGTACTTCCAATTGCTCTTTGATGCAACCCAAGAAGGAACCGCAGCTACGTTAGTATAGAATTTGTGAAGCTTCTTTATTGTTGTTGAACAGTTTAACTTACCATTGACCCGCCTGTTTGTGTGATATGTTATTATGAAATATAGAGGGTGTCTAACCAATAGGAAGACACCCTGGTCCATTGTGTTTAGCGTATGGAACAAAAGTCTTTTGAAATATGGTCCAAGATGTAGAAGGAACACAATATATAGTTCTTATCAATCAATTGAACTTAAGTTACACACACTCATATTTGGTGTGTGTTTTGATGGAAAATCAACATATGGCTTACATTTCACTTTTCTAAACATTCAGTGCTGTAAAAATGTGATGATAATGATTGTTGCTTATTGTAAAGCGTGTACAGAGTGTTTCTCTCACAGCATTTTCTTTGCATTTCCATTACAGTTATTATATGGACGGCAGAGTGAAGAAAGTGGAGGACTTCCTAAAGACCCGTCTGTTGGACACACTGACAGAGCAGATTAATAAAGTCACCAAGGTACTTGAGTTTTACTTAAAGTCCTGAAATTGATCTCCTACAGTGAAAATATTTACATCAACTATTTTGATTGCTTGCTCCTCGGTGAATATCATATGTCAGTTCTAGAGCTGTACTGTAGATACAACATGTATTTGTCTGGTGTATATTTCAGATGTCATATCACAGGTCATTCACAACACCTCCAGGCTGGATAGGAAGAAACAACTAATTTCAATCACAATTTATATTAGCATTTTTGAGTTTGCAAGGTCCTGCATCGGTCCTCAGCTAGCTTTTTAAAATGATAAAGCCACATGTGCTCACCACAAGACGAGCCCTCGGGTTAAGATGGTTGTCTTCCACCGTGAGGTAATATTATCAACACTGGCTGATATGGCAGACTTGCTGAGTTGTAAGAGATGGACAGTGCCAAAGTGCCTCAGGGGAAAATAAGCAATCATTGCCAAGAAAAAAAGTTACAACATTCAATGAAATGTATCAAAAGTGAGATTCCTTTTTGCAGTACCACTCAGCCAAAGTCAGTGAGTTCAGCTTTTTGTGTAGCTATATTTTTATTCTGTGCAATTCTAAGGTTCAGTCTCTTTGCACATGTAGAGTTTGTTAACTACTACTTGAGTGACTTTACATTAGAGTCTTGAAAATGCAGTCATTTTAGGAGAAGCATATTTTAGTACAGTGACAATTTAACTGGTAAAAAAATATGTATTGATTCAAATGACTTTTTTTTTAGATTTCATAAACTTGATTCCATGGTTGACTTTGCTGATACACCTGCGTTTCTGTCCCTCTCCATGCAGGTGGTGAACACACACTCTCCTGGTAAGAAGGTGTGGCTGGGTGGGCTCGGGCCGGCGTGGGCAGGAGGCATCAACAATCTCTCCGACACATACGCTGCTGGCTTTCTGTGAGTACTGCTATCATACTGTCGCTAAATCCACCGCGATGTGTTCTGTGGATAATGATTACTTTAATACTCATAAACTAATAGGAAAAAACATATTTATTTCCAATGCTTTCTGTGCCACCTGTATCACAATGAGAGGCATCTGCTGTTGCAGGCCTAATTTGTCTCTTTGTGTATGTGTTCACATGTTTTCCAGGTGGGTGAACGCGCTGGGAATGGCTGCTGTGCAGGGGATTGATGTTGTCCTGCGTCACTCGTTCTTTGACTACGGATACACACACCTTGTGGACCAGAACTTTAACCCTCTGCCTGTGAGTCTCTCAGTCCATCAAGGATTGTTGGGTCTTATTTTCAAGGCTTCAATTCCTCTTTTCTCCTCATGATAACAAGGTTCTGACCTGTGTAGTCCTGTTACTATCTGGACCTTCTCTGTGCCAGAGCCAGTGCCTCGATAGCACCTCTCGCTCTTTCCCGTGGGAGCTATTAGGCGAGATGAAAGGCGTTTAGTGGTGATGAGTGCTTTGACGTGGGGGCGAAATGCCATGTAACCTTAGCCCTTTGTCAGAAACTCAGGACAGTGTCACTGCTCCCGTCAACCCCCATCACAACTGTGCGCTTCTCTGTGCGGGACAGTCGGCCGGTGATAGATCTGCAACCTGAGACGCTCATACACAGGCATGTTAGTGAAAAAGCCTGCAACAGTGTTTAAAATGGACCAGCCCAATCCCAAGTCCCTCAAGGTACAGAATACAACAACAGTATTAATCATCTGACACACATTGATCTTTTTACAAGTTGTTCATGAAGATTTTTTTATTTGAACAACAAGCATGTGTAGGCCTAATTTTAAGTTTATAATGTTCCTTTATTTTTACTAAAAGCTGAACATGAGATGCTTCTTGCAGGTAAAACAGAGGAGATAGGTAGGGACTTTAGTCTGATTGAATTTAGCTGGGAAACAAATTGGAGTTACAAAAGTCTAACATGAGCCAAGTTCATACAACAAAACATTACATTTTTAAAGAAATGGATTATATTTAGCTGAGGCAGGGCAGGGTGAGAGGGTTGCTTTAGGGGCCTGTATCGTAAATCATTGCTCATACAATCAAGTGGAATGAGACGGAATCAAACATTTCTTATCATTCAAGATGACTTTATTCCTGTTCTGCTTATAAGTAGCTTCCAGAATGAGTATGGTACTATTTTACCCACTAATGTTATTGCGCATCTGAAATAATCAATTTCTACAAAATCGTAAAAATGTTTCACTAAATCCTTTGTCCTCTTTACCCGATATTTTTGAAGCAGAGAAAGATGGAGGAAAAGAAGAAAAGAAACTGGCCAAGCCGCCTCGTTTGTATCGTTTAGCTTCATCTTTCTTCTCCTTTCCTCTCCATTCTTTTTCCAGGAATGGCGGCGTCCCGCTAGGATCACAATGCTTTTAACATGGCTGGATGTCTAGAGGTTGCCCCAGCCTACCTGCTGAGAGAATTCACTGCAGGGCCAACCTGTCCTTGAAATTTATGACCTGGCCCCTTCTCCTATAGGACGACTCCTCCAATGGGAGAATCCATTTGAACCCTCCTTCCCCCTGAATGAATCAACTACCTTTCCTTTTAACACAGTTCTGCCTTTTCTTTCCTTGCGCTTTTGTCCCAATCTTTATCAAATAACCTTTGTTTTGTTTACAGTCCACACGCCTGGTTTGTAAACTCCTACACTAAGGCCAAGTAAGATTCATCTTTGAGAAACAGAAATGCCAGTATTTAGTGTCTGGCAGTGTGAAGGCATATTGCTCCTGTTAGAAAACATTGCCCTTCAAATGCTTTGAAGAGAGACAATATTGCAGGAAATTAAAGGCAGTTGCAAAGCACATAGAAATCAGGGAGATGAGGTCGGACCCCCCCCCCAACTAGCAAACCTTAATAGCAGCATATTGTGGGTATACTTGCATCTCTTTGACCTTTTCCTGGATTTGTTTTTCTCCTCATTTTTTACAGCTGTCATCTTTTAGTATATTTTGGAAAGCTCAATTAGAGCTTGCTGAATATTGTTTTTTAATTGAAAACACCCACATGTTTTAACTTGCCGCTATATGCAATGTTATAGTATGACCTCATACTTAATGATCTCATGGATTAGCAGCGTCTCAGCCAAATAGTCTGACTCTCATTTGGCCTATTACAATAAACACTAACGGTTAATTGTGTTTTCTCCTTGTTATGATCTGCATGTTCTGGGCAGGTTGGGTGTTATTGGTCTCTGGTGCATGGATTTACGTTTCCTCAGTCCATGACATTATACTAGGTAACTTGTTCCTGCCTGTTATTAACTGTGTTTCTTGGTTTGTATAGTATCTGGATGTTTGTTCCTCCACTTGTTATCTGAATATTTGGAGGCAAAAGGACAGGATGAGAAAGATAAGCACTTGGACAGGGAAACAGAAAACAAAGAGAGGCCGTTTAGGATTAGGACCATATCAGATTTTCCTCTAAAAATGAAATGTTATGTCCGCACAATATTTGGTTGGGGATTTAAACGCAGTCGTGGTTTAAAGTATACCAATTCATTGATGGTTTCTCTTACTTGAGTTGTGACATTTAAACCCCAAGCAAGAGTATAGCATCACTCCGGCCATCTTGCTCAAATAAAGCTTCGGACTCATAGCTGTTCTTTGTTTTATACTTCATGTAATAATCATAGATCACAGTTCTGGCCATACATGCACCCATCCATCCCTGTGCCTGTGGCCAACACTATACAGTTCCATGCTGTGCTCTGCTTCTTCGATGCCTTGGCAGCAAATTAAGTTAAAGTCTGCATGGAAAAAAGAAGCCCTTAAATGTTGCCATATGCAGGATTGCATGGGAACTTCCTGAGGAACACATGTTGTTCTGGGTCTCTTGGAGAGGTGTTGAGTCTGTGTAGTCTATAGACTGAGACACAGTATGGTGGACCACTCAATAATGATAACAGAAAACAGCAATTCACAATGGAGCATAATATTTTGTAAAAATGTCGTATTTATGATCTGTCAATGTGAAAACGGTCAGCGCTTGCATTTATACTATGTGACATGTTACAAGGGCCAATCAGCTCCAACGAAATGGCAGCTGTCAAAATGTTGACATATATTGGATTGGCATTTTCCCTTCAATAAATCTCTACTTTCACTCTGTCATAGACCAGCTGCTTTGCAGGCACATTTGTACATCTCAAAGTGTATGAAACTTAAACCGTAATCACCAGAACATTTCATGGCTGGATAATCAAAATGGAGATTTCAGTAATATTTCCTTTCATGGGAATCCAGAATCCAACAAGGCTTCTTTGTGACAAATGGTCTCTTTTAATAAAACTTTGTATATTAGATTTAACCTTGCATTTACTTACAGTGTGGTTTGCAGTGCTTTTAAATTGTTTCAATGCCAGCGTCAGATCAAGACTTTCTTATAACACAGGGACCATGATCATATTAACCCTTACCTTCCTCAAAGTAACGCTGTGTGTGTGTGTGTGTGTGTGTGTGTGTGTGTGTGTGTGTGTGTGTGTGTGTGTGTGTGTGTGTGTGTGTGTGTGTGTGTGTGTGTGTGTGTGTGTGTGCAATGGTTTTGTTCTTACAGGATTACTGGTTCTCTCTGGTCTACAAGCGTCTGGTTGGTCCGAGGGTTTTAGCCGTGCGGGTGGCTGGACTGCAGCGGAAGCCACAACCAGGACGAGTCATACGGGACAAGCTGCAAATCTACGCCCACTGTACCAGCTACTACAAGTACGTGCTACAGTGTGACCCCCTTAACACGGCATCATTATGAACTGTGATTTTGGTCTCTTTTGTAGCTGACAGATGACGAAGCACACATCCTCTCAGCCTTCCAGTGAGGTGTAGCGATACTTACATGTCCTTGAGGATTTAGATGGAAAACAGACCGCTGCGGTTTTAACTTGTTCTTCTTCGTGTCCTCATGCAATCACCTGAGGCTCAGTGTCTGGTGAGGAAGAACAAAACCCCAGGCCGGGCCATTCGGCTTCCCATAAATAAGCAGACCACAGACACCCGCTCATTCACAGCTCAGAGCCTATAAAAGTTAACGGGTATCACTTATCAGGTGTGTGGGTTCTGTCTCCCTGCCGTCAAAGAGCCGCTGAAAGCTGTGCTCGGCCTTTATCCCATCTCAGATTGGCTGGAGGGGGGTATTGGAGGGGGAGGGACAATAAGGCGGTCTGTGCCTGGAGGAGATAAAGAGTGCCATCATGGTCTGTTCAAGGTTATCATTTAACCCAGGCCAGCAGCTGTCAGCACCAGGCTAGACTTACGGCCTTACTCTAGACAGGCTGCGTTTACAGGTGCTGCATCTCTTAGAAAAATAGTGGAACGCTGCACCTAAAGATGGCCGATAACTGGGCAGGAGTTGCATAACCAACACACACATGAGGCCTGATGACATACACGCAAATATTTGAAATACTTCTCAAAGTAGACACCTGGTATGCATGGAGAAGTGGCTTAGCTCCACTAATGCACCAAAGGATTCATTTGATCAGTCAGTAAGACACGACGTTTCAGTTGTGGTTATTTGTGAAACCTTGAGGAACACGGTCAGCACTAAAAAGGACAAACCATTGTAGTCTTAGTGGTTTGTGTAAGACAACAACTATTGTTAATGTGCTCAGGATGTCCCTGGTTTAAAAAGTCTTTGCAGATTAGATATGTGACTTTCACTGCACTTTTACCCCTTTTAGTGGTTTGCTTGCCATTTCTTTACACTTTCCAGCGACGCTCCGACATCAAACGCCATCAACACATGTTTATGTTCCTGGTTTGGATCGCTGAGAACCTCATCATTTGAAAGGCCTGAGAGGTCATTATCTCTGCCTCCATCTAACCATCTGATCTATTATTCGGAGCCATGGTCCACAGTTTTCAAAAACAAGGCTGCAAGAGTTTAACACGGAGCCAGACACACAGCATTCCCTCAATACTTTATTTCTCTCTGTGAATATATCTAATATAGTCAGTCTTGTTGAGTTAATGAAATAAATTGCTCACCCTGGTCCCGAAAGAGCCAAGGTAAACATCCAACCAAAAACCAAGATCTCTTTAAAGATATAAGATTATGGAGGAGGGAACAGGGAGGATCGTCTACCAGCCCCGAACACCAAGGCGAACATGTGGTTTTCACTAAAGCTGTGTTGTCTTTGTCCTCCTATCTGGGCCCTTATTAGATTTGATCATGTCTCGCTTAGTTATTTACCTCTGGCCAGTCTCCCTATCAAGTTGAGTCCCCAGTGCTTTGCTCTCAGCAGCGGGACTCACACTCTGTTGTCTGTGTAACTCAAGAAGAGTTGCCTGTCGCATTCACACCCTTCATCTGACCCTGGGCTGTACAGCGTCAGATTTAAACATTGGACACTGTACACGAGAAGCAGATTTTAGCATCAGATAGCCTTTAGAGGAATCATAAAGGCTTTGAAAATGAAATGTGGTTTATTATGGTTCAAACTAAATATAGAGGATAACTTGCTGCTTAATGGAATTCCATTCTTAAGCATACTTTATCTTTCTGTATTATTTTTCTGCTTGCCTTTTGATCCAGTTTAGATCAAGGAGTTGTGCTTTGATCCTCTTTCTATGTGTGATAAACATATCAAAGGCTTCCTTCTCTTTGTAGTCATCTTTAATTATGGAGAATTGGATTCAACATGGCAACGTAATATCTATAATAAATCCATATTAACAGATGTGGAGAGGAGCCTTTTATCTTCCTGATTGTCTTTCCTTAAGGTAAAGGAAAACTAATGAGATTTTCCTCATTGTCTTTGCGGCACTAGCCATAACTATGTGAGAGGGTCCATAACGATCTACATCATCAACCTGCATCGGTCGCGAAAGAAAATCAAGTTGGCGGGGACATTACGGAACAACATCGTCCATCAGTACCTGCTGCAACCCTACGGCACTGACGGACTCAGGGCCAAGTGAGTACCGCCCCCCCCTCTCACACACACGTGCACATACACACTCAGCGGCATCGGGTTATTGTTTTCTTTAGAATATCCTGGGCAATTCATTTGGGAGAATCAAACAAGACAAAAGCACTGAGGACAGAACCAGGTTACCAAAACAGCTCGTATTTTTCCAAACGTGTGAAAGGAATTTAAATGAGGAATAGGGATAATGAGAACTTCTCTAAACAAGTTTATGGGTCTTTAATTGTTTTATTTTTTTCCACCCTTAATAGGGTGTTAAGCTGGCCCTTCAAACGCTGCAGTGAATGCATTTTAAGAAACCAGTGGGTGTTGGACTTGAGTGCTATAATTCACACTGGGTCAGCATGTTGTGTGAAGACACACCACAAACCTACAAGCATTTACTTCTTCATGCCTAACCCGACGGTAGATAGCTTAGGCGACTCAAAGAATGAAACAAAAAGAAAGGAATACAGTTTGAACCCTTTTACTTTTTTCAATGAACAATTAATATAGACTGCAGAATGTTAGAATGCTTTCTTAAATATTACCAACTCTATCTTTCATTTTTTTCTTTTTTATTATTATTTTGCCAGTATGATAGTATAAACAGGTTACACATTAGTCGGACAAAGGAGTCACAAAATATTCACACATTTAGATCAACGAAAGGTGTGTTGTGTGAAGGCCTTTTGTTGGAGTCTGCGACAGGTGAATCTTGTATGGGTTTTTATTTCCTTTCATATTTTTGCTATCTAAACTTATAAGTATATAACTGGTATATTACACTTCATGTAACAAGGTCATATAAATCACATTTCCCAAAAGGTTCAGGCTCTCCCTCTCCTTTAAACCTGTTATTCTGAGACTCAGGCTTAAGCCTCAAGTCCTGGAATAACAGTCTCAGGTGTGTGTGTGTGTGTGTGTGTGTGTGTGTGTGTGTGTGTGTGTGTGTGTGTGTGTGTGTGTGTGTGTGTGTGTGTGTGTGTGTGTGTGTGTGTGTGTGTGTGTTATACGATACCGGCATTGGGCCCTAATGGTGGCTAGGCATGATCCTTGAATAACACCATAAGGATGGAGGATGTTTTAGGTGTTAGAACAGGATTGCAGGGTAATTAATAGGAGAGAAAGCTAACGATGGGCCTTTCTCAGGACTTAACTGCTTTCCTTAACCACACGCAGCGCAGGGAAACTTTTATGAAGAATTTAGCAACACCAGATGTCTATAAACATTTCTGAGTACAGAGGTACTTTTCAACTCTGGCCAAGTATTTAGGTCCATTGGGTGTTCCAGAAAGGCTTTGAGCAACTTTTCCTTATAAAGTATAATTTAATATGATATTTTATTGAATTTTGAGGTTCACATAAACATTTACAGACTATTGGCCTTAATCTCTACGTTATTGTGAACTTTATAGTTTAATATATTTTTAAAAAACATGGTTACTAATAACAACGGCACTGTGAGGTTGGAAAGGTATGTGTTAAAGGTGATAATGTATACTAAAAATACAATACAAGGTGGTTATTTCTTAGGAGCATGATTTATTATTGAACTCTTACAATGACTTTAATATACTTGTAAATATAAAGAGAAACAAGGAATATGAAATACTGAAAGTCTGACTCAAGGTGACTGTTGTGCGAAAAGTCTTATTAAATATTGTAGAATATTTTTCTAATAACATTACGCTTGTATTCAGCCTATATCGCTTTTTACAAAGAACTGCACCCTAAAGTATAACTGTGATGTGTTGAAGCATCTCATTAACAATATGTATTCTGAATATGTTATTATGGTAACAGGTCGAATAAGGAAAATAAAGCTTTTTTTTTTTTTAGGTGTTTACAATAATTAATTTATTGGAACTTTTTACTAAAATGTGTAGTAAAAATGGTAATTTTATGGGTATGAGAAATTCCATTATATCAACATTTTTTCCTAACAATTTGTCTTTAAAGGCTGTATTGTATAATCTTTATTTGTACTGTTATAATTTGTGTACCTCTATAAACATACTGCAAATACAAAAAGTAATTGTTGAGTATTTTCTTTCCTTTCATTTCTTTTAAGAGGATTGTTTCAGTGCTCCAACTGTTTGTAATTCCACAGTCGTTGTGAAATTGCAATTTTTTTTACAACAGCTCCCCCACGTGGACACAGACAGAATCAAAAGCATTTTAGAGAGCTGCTACATTTTGCTTCACTTTATTGGGGAGGTGAAAACCCCGTCTTATCTTTCTGTCACATTGACCTACATATGTTTTGAATTGTTCCTCTTTAATCCTACAGATATGTCCAGCTGAACGGGGAGAAGCTGCTCATGGTGGACAATGAGACATTTCCCGAGTTAAAGCCTAAGACATTGAGGGCTGGACGGACAATAGCCATGCCTCCCATGACCATTGGCTTTTATGTCATCAAAAACATTAACGCATACGCCTGCCGAAGATAACACTGACCCCTCACCCGGAGCTTTAGGAGCACTCCTCAAAGTCACAGCTTGGATCCAAAGCTTCAAAAAAAGATGTGGCTTTTTAAATGTTGTTCCCTTTTCTGCTGAAACACAGGGAGGTCGGAAAAAACTGCTTTTTAGAATTTGCATGTCTTGCTCAAGGACACTTCAGTAGAGTGGACACTTGAGTACAGTACAATCATGTAGTCTTCATCATTATTCATGACGAAAGAAAGACTTGCCCAAAACACATACAAAAGGGCTGCACTGAACTCTTTTCAATTCTTTTCTCCAGCAGCTCTTTGTTCAAGACTCTGATGTTTGTGTGACTTTGTATGAAGTTATGCAATATCACAAAAGTCCACCTTAATGCAACTCATTGAGCTGTCATTTCTCTGCTTGGATTGTAAAACCTAGAGATGTTATCTCTGTCTGCCCAGGGTTTCTTCTGTTTTCCATAATTCATCTTTCACTGAAGCGAAACAAAACACAGCGTTTCTGAAGATTACACAAGTCAAGAACATACAAAGTGTGTGTGTGTGTGTGTGTGTGTGTGTGTGTGTGTGTGTGTGTGTGTGTGTGTGTGTGTGTGTGTGTGTGTGTGTGTGTGTGTGTGTGTGTGTGTGTGTGTGTGTGTGTGTGTGTGTGTGTTGATAAAGCTACTGATGTGTCTGTCCAGTCTATTTGTCTCTGAAACTGTGGTTCCTTCTCTGCCATCTCAAGGGGCTTAAAGGGAAAGTATTCTTCTTCTAAAGGCTGTTCTGTATGTCGTGTGTGTCGTTACGTTCCGCTCCCATCCAGCCTCCACACACAATCTGGGTTTTGTGCAGATGTAATGTCACTATCTTCCTTTTGATGTAACGTTTTATAATCCTCTTGTGCTGCTAGAGTGTTTTGTACTAAATATACATATATTTTACATATTTTTGTACAGATTTACTGTCAAACTATTAGGTATTGTATTGTACATAAGAAAGAGTGATGCAAATACGTGATTTAAGATTGCTATGTTTACTTACAAACAGTATACATCTAATTTATATGTCTAAATAATTTGCTTTGCTTTAACATTTCTAGTTTTAAATGTCATCGTCACAGACTGTGTTTTATTTGGAAGAAAGGGAAATACCTTAAGATTTAAAATGGTTCATTCCCCGTGTTTCCCATTTATTTTACTTAAAGTTCATAATATTTTAATCATCTTATTTCCAGATAAGCTTGTCATTTTCTGGACTGCAACCACATAGTGAGTCAAAATGGGTCATGATGTGCTCTTAGAACAAGATCAATGATTACATCTGTACTTTCTTACGTGGTGGAAGTAACACAGGAGCAGGTTCAGAGCCCCAACATGTTGAATATACATATAGGTCCCTTTTAAATGTGTTCATAGTTGATGTAGAGATGTTCATATTTCTTTTGGAGAGTCTTATTTTAATATGTAAAGTGTGCCTATACATTATTTTTTCTTAAAAAAAAGTTTACATTGATAATAAACACTTACAAATACCTTGTAGTTGTATTTGTTCCATTTATGCTAAATACATTTCTATACACTTTGCTTGTAAACTCACTAGTTCGCATACATTAAAGGATACTTTTGTATAAACAGTCCCATCATGTAAATAAACACTGAGCAATGCAAATATAGACAGGGTGTCCGCGGGGTCTTAAAAAGTATTAAAAGTTGATAAATCAATTTAGCGAAAATTAAGGCTATTAAAAAGTATTAAACGGCATTTTCCAAGGTATTAAGAAGTCCCACAGCAACGACAACATGAAACACCCTTTAATTTACTGAAACGACATGTCGGGAAACCCCCTCAAGGCGGCCCTATGCATAGCGCGCCGTAAAATGCTGCTTCTTATTTTAAGTTTCGTTGCCTTGCTCCGCTCTGTGGGGGGGGGGGTCCGAAGGATTTTGTTTTTTTTGTTTCATGGTTCTGCCACGAGCTCACAAGACAGTTTTGGGTAGACCGGCATACGCAACGCTCTGGGGGGTCCAACCCTATGTGATCATTTTCTGATAACGATGAAAGAGCCCGCCTCCCTCTCCCCACGTCTCCTGCTGCTGCTGGGCTGTCAGAAGAGGGGGAGGAAAAGAGAGGCAGGCACCGTTTATTAAATATTATTATATTATTATACAGAGAACAGAGTCGTTATCAATTTGTTTTAAAGCTCAATAAATAACAAAGAAGACCTCTGACCGGCACTTTCCTAATTTTGTACGGAAGATTTAAACTTTAACGGACATGTTGACCGGCGGAACATTTTTTTTACGGAAACTGCCGCACGGTCCCCTCGTTCCTTGGAAGAGGCGGAGAGGTGGGTGTTTTTCATCTGCTGGTGGACTACCTGAGAGATACAGCAGGAGAACACGCCGTCCACCGCGGAGAATAAACAGAAGGGCAACCATGGCAACCATGCTCCGGGGTCTTCTTCGCTGCTTTTGGTGTATTTCGGGCGGCAGCAGCGCCACTTACAGGCCTGACATATGTACTACATCGTTTCCAGCATTTCCAGCGGTCTAGTGGTCTAGTGTGAACGGACACGTTAATGAATCGAATGCGTGTGCCCAATTTAACCCCTGGGTATTTGTGAGGGAGCTCCTATATGGCATTACCCCGCTGAAGCTCACCAAAGTTTAACATATTTCATAGTTCAAAGTTTTGTCAATTGTTTTGTTTATTGGTCAAATACTGGTTTCTAATGGTTTCTGAGGAGTTTTACTGGAATGAAAGAGCACAGTCTACAGAAGCAAAAAAGCAGCATACTGCATTAAACCTGACCTTCACAGAGAGGTTGAAGTTCATGTGGAAAGGAGGCTTCAGTAGTCTGTCTGCACTCTGTTTAGTTTTACTATCTTACAATCAATATAGTAAATGTGAGGTAAAGTGTGTTGCCAATGTAACCGGTTAGAACTCAAAGTTGCGATGAGGTCTTAAAATGTATGGAAAGGGTCTTAAAAAAGGTCTTAAAAGGTATTAAATTTGACTTCAGGATTCCTGCATATACCCTGTAATACAAATAATAAACTCGGGCTAAATATTGTAGCATTTTGGCTCCTACACCCAGTATAATGTGTGTGTGTTAAATTACAGAACTTTTGAGTTTTCTCACCCTATAACTACATCTCTTTAGCAACCACCTCTATCCTGCTTGCATAATGACTATAGATGCAATGCATTCTTGAGTTTGCTTTACTTGTGGTTCACAAGTTATTTTTGTGTGTATTGTGTTTGAAATGTGATAAAGGACAAGTTCAAACTGTGTTTCTTATATTGGACAAAATCACCGGGGCCACTGCCTACAAATAAACATTTTCAGACACTTGGAGAACTGCCCATTTTCACACTTACCTATTTAAAGATGCAATTACTACGAGATGTGGGCTTGGGTCACTGTGACTTGGACTAAAATAGAGTGGCGGTCACTTTCTTAAGGAACTGGAGACTGGTGAGGGACCTGACTTGGGACTTTATTTGCCTTAACTAAGGACTTCCCTAAGAATGAATTGCTTTTATTAAGAATTGGACCAAATTACTAGCCAGTTGCATCACTGAGTTGCATGGCTAACTCTCTTATTAACCACCCTGATAATGAACTGCTGACAAGTTCGTTCTTCTTTGCCTTTGTTGGCACTAGTTCTTCGAGATCACATTGGGAGAGTTACTGAGTTGTAATGCTGTTTGGCTCTCTTGGCTCAACTGACACATTTTCTAAAAGCATATTATCAGAGTTTTAGAGAGAAACATGGCAGTGCTGATCATAGTATCATACCATAGTGGTCGGCCTGACTTCTGTATTCTCCTGCACTTCCTGTGTTCTAGGAAGGCTTAAAATGACAACATGTGTCATCGATTCCAACTCAAAAGTTATGTATTTTTTCCAAATGTATTTTCATCACCCCTTTTGTTAATGTTTCCATGAGTACTTCTTTTTGTCACTCTTATAGTGGTATCATAATGTTTCTGATGAGGAAGAGATAACTTAGGTGGAACTTTTATAACAGATTCAAGATAACTCTTGAACTAAATGAGGTGTTGCAGATGTGTAAAGACTGAATAAATGTGACTAAGAGAAGAATTATGATTACAATGACAAATAAATCAAGTATTCTAGTACTAGTATTGCTACAATCTAGTATTTGTTGTCTGTACATTGCAAACATGAACTGCTAAAAGCTAATTCTGCATATTTACATTTGGTCAATTTAGACCAAAAAAAACGTATAGCCCAAAAATGACATGATTGAATATCTAGAAAAACCAGGAGGAGATGAGGAGCGTGTTGGTAGTGTCAGAGGGGATGGCCCCTTTAAAAACCTCCGCAATAAAGGTCATTATCTGGGTTAAAATACAATTGACCCAAATATTTGTTGTACTCAACATTGAGCCTTTTAGGAAGAGGACCACCTCACAGTAAAATGGAGCAGTGTTAACCTTACACTGATCCACATTGGTGTGTGTGTGTGTGTGTGTGTGTGTGTGTGTGTGTGTGTGTGTGTGTGTGTGTGTGTGTGTGTGTGTGGACTTGTAAAAACCAACACTGCCATTCTTCTTTTTCTTCTCTTGCTGCAGCCATGTTTTTGAAACCACCAAATAGAGCGAGATTTTTGAGCTTTCCTTCTCCCTCGCTCACTCCCTATTTTTTTTTTGCTCCTTCTTTCTGTTTTTCTCTCTCCAGCTCTCTTCCCATCCCCCCCTTTTTCTCTCTGTCTCTCTCTCTCTCCCTTTCTGTTCCCCTTTCCTCCTCTCTCCCTCCCTTTCTGTCTATTGCTCTCGGTTACCATCACGCTTTACCCCTCCCTCTCCTCTCGCTCTCCCCCTCTCACGTTGCACACTGCCCCATCTCTCTCCCTCTCCTCTCTCTCCCTCCCTCTCTCTGTCTTGCTCTCACGTTGCTCCCTGCCCCATCTCTCTCTCTCTCCCTCTTTTCTCTGTCTCTCTCTTTCTCTTGCTTGCTCTCCCTCCACATCCTCCCCTCCCCCACTGCTGCCTCTCATTTTCTCTCTCTACTTCCCTCTCTCACTCACTCCACCATTTCTCTCCCTCACTCCCTCTCTCCCTCACTCCCTCACTCGCTCACTCCCCCTCCCGTCCCTGTTCTCTTTATCTCCTCCCCTCCCTCCCCATTCAATCCCTCTTTCATTCCGTGCAATCATCTGTTCTCTCTCTCTTTCTCTCTCTGCTTCCTCTATTACGCCCCCATTTTGTCCTCTGCCGTTTCCCTTTCTCTCTCTTTCCTCCATGTTCTCTCTATCCTGTTGTTCATCACACTCGTCCCCCATGACATTTCTAATACAAACTTTATTAAAAAAATATATATTTCTATCGCTCAAAAACACATTAGGGTTAGAAACTGTTCGGATTCTACAATAAAAGCTTCATCTCGCTATCCCCATCACAACATGTTTGTTTCTTATTCAACCCGTCCGTGGTGCTTTTCCCTGGCCTCTGTTATTCACATTACCCCAAATATAAAAGCCTTCCTCCTTTAGCAATCTTCCCCAGAGCCGGCTGTTTACTCCGACATGCCGGTGCTGTTTGTCCGTGTTCAACAAGTGGCTAACTGGCCGAGCTACAAAGGAACCGCAAATGACAGTCATCGTCTTTTCAGGAATGTAAACTAGAGGAACCAGGTGACGGGCGGCCTCACCTTTCAGCGGCACAGACGGGATGGACTCCTTACCTGCAGTCTGACGCATGTTGAAGTTTAACTGCAGGTAAAAGTGTTGCTGCTTGGGTTGGGTACGATCTGAGAAAGTAAAAGTAGTCGCATACTAATCTCCTAAAGACCATACTGTTTGGTTCTTTGATACAAAAGTCAAAGGTCCAAGACTGTGTACATAAAAAAACATGGTTCAAGAAGTCAACTACAACTCCCAAGTCGCATTTTGTCAAGAGACATCCAATCGACACTTTTTGAGAAAACAAATTTTCGTGCAATCTATCGTTTGAGTTCACTTTCTATTGCCATGATTAAATAATTAAGTACAAATCTTTTTTTTTTTTATTAATGCTACAACTCACAGTAATTATTAATTCCACAAAATGTAAAAAAATGCCACCTTTTCAAAGTGATGTCATGTAGCATATACGTATGTGTTTTTCCAACCAACAATTTAAAATCCTAAAAATAAATGTAAAACAAAGAAAAGCAGAAAGTCCTCATTTTATAAGCTTTAACCTGATATTGTTTTGCCATTGTGCTTGATAATTTAATTTGTTTAATCGACTTACTCTTTGACCCTATAGGCGCGTTCACACCAAGTAGTCTTCCCACAAAGGTTCCTGAGAACTACGATTTAGTTGCGTTCACACCAAAAAGTCCCAGGAACTAAATTAGTTCTAGAGAACCTTTTTTACCCCCTTTTCAGTCCCTGCTAGAGAGCAGGGACTTTCGTGGGAGAAAAAGGTTCCTGTGTCTGATTGGCTGGGCGGATTGCAAACCACGCCCCGTCAAACTCCCAAAAACTTTTGTGAAGCCGCCATTTTATTTTCCTCGCATTGCATTATTAGCATTAGCATTAGCTCAGCGCAGAAACGCAGAGAGACTAACTTATGACAACACACAATAAAACATTGGAGCGGTGGAGATGAGGAGGTGTCGGCGTTCTGGCCGTTTACTCGGAAGGCTTCAGTAGAAGCTGCTGGGAGTCCAAGCAGNCAGGGCTTAGCCCCGGACAGCCCCAGCCCAATTTAACCCCTCGGTATTTGTGAGGGAGCTCCTCTGGCATTACCCCGCTGAAGCTCACCAAAGTTTAATATATTTCATAGTTCAAAGTTTTGTCAATTGTTTCGTTTATTGGTCAAATACTGGTTTCTAATGGTTTCTGAGGAGTTTTACTGGAATGAAAGAGCACAGAGTACAGAAGCAACAAAGCAGCATAGCCTACTGCATTAAACCTGACCTTCACAGAGAGGTTGAAGTTCATGTGGAGAGGAGGCTTCAGTAGTAATAATAATAATAATAATAATAATAAATGGGATTTATATAGCGCTTTTCTAGACGCAAAGACGCTTTACATTACGAGTAAGGTCGACAAACAAAACAGTAGTCTGTCTGCACTCTGTTTAGTTGTGCTATCTTACAATCAATATAGTAAATGTGAAGTAAAGTGTGTCGCCAATGTAACCGGTTAGAACTCAAAGTTGCGATGAGGTCTTAAAATGTATGGAAAGGGTCTTAAAAAAGGTCTTAAAAGGTATTAAATTTGACCTCAGGATTCCTGCATATACCCTGATAGAGTATATCTACTTATTTAAGGAATAATAATCATAACATCAATTCATTATTTAAAAAAAACTAGTACTCCTGCTGTATCATTTTGGTCTTGGTTTGATGATACCTTGAATATCCATAAATCTATATTCAGCATTCACACCAAGCGTAGTCTTTGATATATAATTGCAAGCTTTTGCTGACAGGTTGCAAAATGTAGTTTCTATTGAAATACACCCAGCAGCCATCCCATTGCACACCAGAGGACCACCGAAATTAAGAACAAATGATTCTGAAACTGAACACATTTTAATTTCTTGGTACCATTTCCTAATAAGAAACCTCCTCACTCTCTCTATCAAATACAGAAAACAACAGACTTCATTGTTTTCGTCCATAGCTTGCATGAGCACATGTGCACAATTCTATATTGTTGTATTATGACATAAAATTACTGGACTTAATTTGTCAACAATTATTGTGACGAGTACCTCTTTTGTAACATGTCTTTGATCGTAGATTAATATTCTTCAATTGAACACACTGTTGTCAGTAAGTTATAATATAAATATTCAACATGAATGTCTAACAGTTTGCCTCAGTTTTAAAGTCACCGCTCTTGGCACTCTCACTCACTCTTACACACACACACACAACCTGTACGACTGTGGCCCCAGATGTGGAAGCAGCTGTATCAGGTCCTTGCAGTGAGAAGCTGCTGACTGGAAACATGAAGGCAGGATGGGGCTAAACCTGCAGAATTTAGCTTTGGCCCAGACAGACTGGACCTGGAACAGACCTGGCTCAGTGTCTGCTGATGCAGAGACAACTGGGATCTGATTGGTAGGATCATGATGGGAGATGAAAGATTGAGGGTGCCCTTTGAATAAAACGCTTGCTCCGTTTCCCCCAGACAAGCATGGTATGAGGAAGCTCATACTGCCCTGAATTAGGTTCGATAAAAAGTGAACTGAAGTTGCATGACGGTGAGTCATTAACATTGGCAACTTTTCAGAGCTGATCCAAAGCACAACCCTTAATTATATTTTGTTTTAGTTATGGGAAATGTTCTTTTTGCTTTTATGTTAGTAGCAGAAATGTTTGGTCTCTAAAATGAACTCTATCTCATTTTGCATGCGGTTCATTTCAAACAACAATGTTGACATGTAAGAGTCAAACCAGACTCGTTAACACCTGGTCTGTGTGATCGGGTGCTTGCAAAGAAATGAAATATTCATCATATCCAAAAGACCATACATGTATGCACCTTTTGGATACTTTTTCTTTGTTTTTAAAGCACACAAAAACCTGGGAAAACAGAGTGAGAGAACAGACCTGCTAATGGACAGAGAACCTGAATGGGGCTGCTCTTCCTCAAGAAAATATCTTGAAAGGGGTTGTCAGTGTTAGTTATAAAAGTTCTTAGATCAGCTACATGTTTTATCCATAGAGAACATGTTTTAACTAGAGCCATGGCAGGTTTAAACCTATGGTGTAAGTATGTTTTTGAGTAAATTCAGTATCTGACCTAAGTAATAATTACCAAAGAGATATCGATCAATGCGGTCTTAAGGATTTTCCTGACATTCCGAAAAGGATCTTATCAAGCCAATCCATGGAAATGGTTTTGTTTGGGAAACTTTGGTTCATATAAACCTGCACCTTGTAACAACAACTGCTGAGCGTCACTCCCTCTGACAAAATCTAATTGTGTTGTGATTTAGGCGGACTGGGCCGAGTCTGGCCACTTCTGCGTGACAGTGCCTCCTTAGCGGAGGTAACTGTTAGCCAGGCCTGCCTCCCACTGTTTACACTCGGTGATCCATTTTGAGACATGCAAGGCCCCCTCACTCTGTTAGCGTACACTGAGGATTTCATGATGTTTACTCTGTATATACAGGAGTCAGCTTAAATAAGACTTCCATGAATGCTGGATCCCACAGAAAACTGATGGACTAGATTAAACTGCGGCCCACAACGAAGAACTCTCTTGGCATTTTGGACCATTTTGACCCGAGCAAGGTTAATAAAACATAAATATTTATGTTAACTATGGGGTTCTTTGCTCTGCTCAGGAGCCAAGCATACAGTCTGTGCTGAATATTGTGATACAACACAGATTTGTTATAGCCATCAAAACATTCTCTGAGAAACAGCCTGTTGTTTGGTGAGTGTATATTTGTGTATATGCAGCATATGTAATGTATGTCTCCTACAAGTTCCTCAATTGATGGAAAACCTGTTTATTTTATGTTTATATAGGAACAAATGTGGGAGGTTAGTAAATATTGAGTTTAAAGTTTGTTTTGCATGTCTTAAATCTCTTAGTAATAACTGTCTTTTAGCAATAGTAACCAGATAGATTACATGTACATTTGTGAGATCATTTTTGGGACTTTTTTTAATTTAAAATGTCCAGGTCCATGTATGCAATAGGAAAGCTGTAAACAATTAAATGCATATTATAACTTCAAATTATTTATCAGAATTCTCTATATTCTCTATGTTTTCTATTATTATCTTTTTCTATTAAATAACATTTTCTAGATTCAAAGATTTAAGATTCAAAGGCTTTATTATCATATGCACAGTAGCTACAGTGTAGAAATGGCAATGAAAAGTCCCAAGCTCCACCAACATTGCAACATAGCTATAGGACATACAAAAATAAAGAAAATATATATTAATATAGCGCAAGAAGAACACGTAGAATAGTTTAGAATAAAATAGTGCAGATTACAGTATGTTGCAAGACCAATGAGCAAGTGATGCAGATGAATTAAACTATATTCATGTCAAAATAAATAAATTCAATAAGCTATATGGGCCATTCTACCGAATTGGACCAAAGTCAGGTTGGACATTTTTTGAAATGTTTTATGTTTTTTTCCCAAAACTTTGTCCATATATATTTTGTACCATATCTAAATTACACATATCTAGTAAAAGAACCGTACATTTTTATATCGTATTTTCAGACTGTATTGGAATGTTTTTCCTCTACCAAAAATGGTCACTACCGAAACATAGTACATACACTGTAGTAAAAAAAGTATCATATTAACCTGTTAAGATTGTTTTACCTTCTCTAAATAGTATTTTAACAAATATTTCTTGAGGGTTTTTACAATTAAGTTAATATAAATGCATTTTTAATCAAATTTCTAAGTTCAATTTATACAATTCATAAAAATCATAATCCAAACTTTCTTTGTAACATGCATAATACTGATCATATTGATTCCAGAGTTGATGATTGTCGAAATTGAACATACATTAAACCAATCAGTATCATTTTAGTTGATAACTCAATATACTTAACCTTTTACAAAACATCACTGTTTCAGTAGTGACTGCAGTATTTTGTTCTCATCTTACTGTATATGCTGAATTGGCCTAACAGGGAACCACTGGCCTAACAGCAAATGTCTATATCCTGTGTTGGCCTAACTTGCTCATCTGTGTGCAACTTTGGGCTGAATGCCATGCATGAAAGGTACTATATAAATTATTACCACTCTTTCACTCTGAGACTCATAAGGCAGAACTACATTTAGTAATATTACCATGAATCTAGCTATTTATTTACCATATTGTATTGAAAAACATCTCTGAAACTCTGAAAAAGTCATATTGCTAGTTTACCATAAAAGGCCAAATCGACCAGTTCGTTGAGCATATTTTCAAAAAAATAATTACACCCTTGTTAAAACTTTGTTTGTGCATCAAGTTATCTAATTATGTTCAGTCAGTGCTCTGACACTAAAATATGTCAACAATGATATGGTTACCTTACAAAAGTTGAGCAAAAAGAGTGATTTCATCAGCAGTAATTTTTAGCACGCCAACTTTCTCAGTGGAAGCTAGCTGAAAGGCATTCTGTTCGAACCACAGTGACATATAGAGGTTGTTTTGTGCATAACACGTCAACCAGATGGTAGAGCTGGCTGAATCAGATGGAGTTCAACTTTTTTATTTTTTTTTCAACAAGATATCAATACACAAAATGTGCTCTACCAAATGGTGGCGCTGTCAAAGTAACAGACTGATTTTCAGACTTTAAAAACACATTTATTTCAAAACTATGAGATTTACCTGCTTACCATTCCATTTAGTCACTACCGAAACGATCATGTCAATTACTGAAACGTAACCATATGTTTCGGTAGTGACGATTCTAGCTAAAATTGAGCATAACTAAAGAATGCTAGCAAGTACATGGCTAGCAAACACGTTTTTGAAGAGGTTTACACCATATACTATATAAGGTTTACACACATAAAAACCTAATACTTTGCATAAAACCCCGAAAAAGTGTACTTAATTGAAGATAATGTGTTCGGTAGTGACAATTCTTAAGGTTGCACGCCAACCAGATTTTGGAACAGCTTCATATCAAAAGTATGGGATATAGCTACTTGCCAATCAGCCATGAGGGACAGGTATGCCGTGTCACTGCCTCGTCAAAAATGCAGGAGTGTGGCTAAAAACCAGGCCCAGCCATTGGACTAAAAACCCTTGTGTTTCGGTAGTGACATGAAAACTGGGGACAGTGATACCCACAATAAATCTAACTATTCCAACTTCTGTTTGAATGTAATCATTACGATCTTCTAAATACACCATTGAACAAAATAAAAAATAAATGTTGTAGTGTTATTTACAGAAATTGAAAATGTAGATGTCAGGGTTGGGAACAGCTACTTCCCAATATAAAGTACCCTATAAATGATGTTTTTGTATATATTAAGCTTATCTTATCTTATCTTGTGTTTAATAGACCATAACATATTCTTAGTAAATATCTATGTCTAAATATTTTTTTTCTTGTTGTGGGACTGCACTTTGTACTAATTCGGTAGAATGCCCCATATATTAGATATACAAGAACAGAATGTAAAATCAGATTAAGTTGGTGTTTTATCAAGCTACTCAGGCCTGATTTAGCCTAATTTATAATGCTTTTTTTTTTTGCAATACACTATGTCTAATCTCTATTTCAACCAGTAAACTGCATTCCACAAATACCAAACCATTGTGTGCACACAGCCTCAGTCATGTGCCCCACTTTAGGCACTAACATGTGATTTTCAATGGCTCGCTGATCCCTCGAGGTGGACTACCCATTGAGAAAAGCATTCACATTTACTACTTCTCTTTCTTTACCGTGGGCTGTGTTTAGACGTTTGGACGCTCCTCAGTAGCGCTTTATCTGTGTGTTAACTTCCTGCTGCTGCTGTCACATGACCCGCGTGTTGCAGGAAGAAGCAGGTTGGGTTGAGACAGCAGCCGACATGAAAACTTCCACAAACTGAGGACTGCTGGAGTTTGGGACAGCAGAGAAACTGGACTGAGATGCAGGGAACACAGAGTGAGTAGGGGCATGAATATAAGTTTGTATTTGTTTTCGACATTTGGCATTCAGCGTGAATTAAGGAAGTTGAAGTTTGGTAAGGGGAAGTAAACAGCTCAAGGTAAAACACGAGATGTAGCCTCTTTAGATCGGAACAGAGCTACAAAATATTAAAATGTATACAGGCTTATATTATATTCAGATCATTGACTAAAGAAAAAGAAGCATACCAATACCTAGTGTAAAACTCTACTGAGTCCTGCTTCAGTAAAAGTGAGTATAATCAGGAAAATGTACTTAAAGTAATACCAGCAAAAGTAGTACTAGATACAGAGAAAGGTGCCCCTCGCCTTTTCTGCTATACTATCAGAGGTGGAAGAACTACTCAGATCTTGTACTTAAGTAGAAGTAGAAGTACCAGAGTGTAGGAATACTCTGTTACAAGTAAAAGTCCTGCGTTCAAAATGTTACTCAAGTAAAAGTACTAAAGTACAAGCATAACAAATATACCTAAAGTAGGCTACCAAAAGTAAAAGTACTGATTATGCAGATTGTTCCAATTCAGAATAATATATATTATTTTTTTTTTGTTATAATCGTTATTTATGCATTAAAGTGTTATCAAAGCTGGTAAAGTTGCAGCTAATTTTAATCACTGTGTATACTGCAGGGTAGCTTGTGAATTTACTCCAGGTTTAGCAACATTTTAAGAGTTGATTATATATCACATCATTAAACAAAATCTACAAAGTAATTAAAGTTATTAAATAAATCTATTGGAGCAAAGGTATACGATTTACCTATGCATTGTGGTGGAGTAGAAGTACAAAGTGGCAACACATTTATATACTCTGTAAAGTACAAGTATGTATGCCATGGTTCCCTTATGCACATGTAACTGCACATTTATATTTGTTTAGTGTATTGATTCAGCTAAAGTACATGTTGTTACAACATCAGCACATGAACATGATCTAATGTGTAAGTAAAGGGATGTCACTGCAGGCTTTGTGCACAACCTTGATGATGGTTAGCAGTATTAAGGAAGTGTTGCATCACATGTGTTCTGCCTTTCTACAATAGTGAGAGGAGACCAGACACATCTGTCATGTAAACAAAGTCCAGTTCTTCACAAAGAGTTTTGAAATAGAAGTGCATCTTCCCCTGAACTGAATTGAAAATATTGTTGATGTTTAATGGCATTTGGATTATGCAGAATTATTAGATCAACATTCAATACTAGACAACTCTTTTTTATCATTTAAAAAATCCTTAGTTGATTAAATAAAAAATATGTGTCTTAAGGTGCAATCACATATCACATCAGCTAATGGAAGTGCTGTGGACTTTTATATCTGCTCTGACTGACAGCATCCTTAAGTCCCACACAGTTGGCATTTTTGCGTCTGACCTTTTTTTTTTTAAATCTGTGCTCTCACCAGAGGTTGTCACTGATAAAATATCAGCTCTTAGATACTGTTTACTTTAGGGCAATGGAGTGTGGGAAAAATGTCCCTCCAGTGGCTGATACTGTAATCCATGTATCTTTTCTTTCAATACTTTTTTTTCTTTATAGCATAATGAATGTGGAGCAGTTGCAGTAAATAGGACACCACAGCGCAGCAGGACAGATGAAGTGCTTGCTGATATCCAGTCAGAGCGCCGAGGTCCTCTTCCACTGGACCGACCCAGAGTTCTATCAGAACGTACAGGCTCAGTACGGGGCGTCCCAAGAAGATGGCCATGGGGTAAGGAGGAAGGAAATCAACCAAGACTGTTTGTTCTCATTTCAAAGTGCTTTATAGCTCTTACAATACCTCCTAACTCTTGTTGTTACCTTGCTCTGTTGTGATGGCCAGCTTCCAGCCTTTGAGGACAGCATCAGCACTCTGTTTGCTCCCATCATTATCTCCTGCATCACCATGGTGGACAGGCTGGGGGACAGCTATACCTCCTTCACCACAGAGAACAACCATATCTACGTCCTACACCAGGTAGAGCCTACCTTCCAAAATAAAAGCTGTTCTCACTCCTGCACAATTCTCAGAGTAGTTTATCCACACTTATCCATTACAAAAAGGATGCAATTAAACCTCTTTTGACCTTGTTTTTTTAAATCCTTTCACGTTGGAAGCAAATTCCTGCATTCCTTAACTTTGCTTTACTAACAGTAGCAGCACTGTGATCTAAAAGCAGGCCTCTCTTCCAGTGAAGCGTCATGTTAGTCATGTGAGTCTTGAGGAATCAAACCAGGCTTTGTCCTCCTGCAGTGCATGGTAATTACTTCAGGTTCAGTCAGTGTCAACAGGTCTTTCTAATGCAAATATGTATTCTCTAGAGAACAGTTAAAAACAACTAACTTCATTTTCTTTAAATGTACATCCATAGGGAAATGTAGTCTTAATTATGTCCTTTTGTGTCCTCTTTAGTTTGATGAGTGTCTCTACATCGCTGTGAATGGAGATGGTGAGGAGGGAGAGGGGGATCTGAGGAGGAAAATCTACGTGATGAAAAAGATGATTGAAGTCATGTTTGGAATGGTCACCCTCAGCAGTAACCTCCTCAGGAGAGAGTAAGATATTTTGTGCATACTTCTTTAATACTGGACAGACTTTAAGCATCATCTAGTTGAAATATGACTTGTGTTTGTCCCCAGACTGCGTCCTCAGGACACGGAGCAGAGAGCCAGGCTGTGGGAACACCTCCAGAGTCTGCTGGAGACCTACAGCCACCTCCGAGAGAACGACCAGAGCTTCCTAGTGGAGGTGCAGTGACACGATATACTGCAGGCCTTAAAGGAGACATTTCCCCCCGCTTTTGTTTCTTATTTGTTATAAATTTGGTATAGATTTTTACGCAAATGTTTCCCTCTACAGATTTTCCTTGCTTAACTTTCTATTAAGATCTATGTTTCCATCAACCTTACATTATTGGGGTATTGGTAAACAGCCATTTGAATGATTTTCAATTTTGCACATATAAATGTTAACCACTAGATGGCAGAAATAGCCAGAAATTCCCTTTTTTTTATTTGGTATTTATATTATTTGTGTTCTCTCTATACCAGGGGTGTCAAACTCAATTTCTTCGCGGGCCACATCAGCATTATGGTTGCACTCAAAGGGCCGGTTGTACCTTTAAGACTATATAAATAATGTAGTATATTATATGATTACCTCTGCATTGGATTATTATCGGATAGGGTATTAACTTCATAATTAACTACGTCTGAAAGAAGAAATAATTGCAAGTCTCTTCAGTGTGCATGTCACAAAACAAGATGCATTGTGGGACATGTAGTTTATCGGCAACGTGCTTCTGTAAAGTGGCATGTAGATTCAAGATTCAATGTAACCGTATAATAAACTTATTATATTCTTTGCTAGCTCTTGCGGGCCACATAAAATGAGGTTGTGGGCCGGATTTGGCCCGCGGGCCTTGAGTTTGACACCCCTGATCTAAAGTAACAGACAGAGAATCAGCACTTTGGAAACAGGGCTGAAACAGAGGGGATTATGGGTAATGCTGCAATGATCTGTTTGGTGTTTCAGCCAATCAGAGACAGGCTCTGTATATATCTGAGACCTGTGATATATTGATGATAAACAGTTTAATAGGGTACCTTTAAAACAAATGTTCCTTAAAGAGGAAATGTTTTAGTAATTGTAGGATCATATTTTGTTTTGTGCCTTGGTAGTGTTTGGGAGAACTACCAACTTTGGGATTTGAGCCTTTGTAGACCATTTACATGCACACAAACCTACATAACAAACCAAAGGAAAAGGAAACCCCCGAAACACATAATAGGGCCTCTTTAAACTTAGTAGTTGATGCAGTTTTTTTCGTTGGGTGGTCCTTCATGTCACTCCAAGTGGCATTAGAAAAAGTCTTAACTCTAACTTGTTTCAGCTGTAAGAACCGTGTGAAAGGAAGGAATACATGTCATTAAAATAAACTGACATGTATTAGATCTGTCTGGTGATAAGAAGCTCATGTTTCTGTATGAGGACCGCTTCAGGTCATCCTCTCACTCTCACTCTCTGTGCAGGAATGAGAGGCATGTTAGCATAGCAGCCACACCCTCCTCAATGCTGTCACAAACAGACGCTCCTCAACCCTCTCCGTCTCACACTTCGCTCTGCACCACGACATATTGACAGTAATAATAACTGCCTGAGAAGTAGCCTCCGTTGGTCCTGACCTCTGACTTCTGCAGGGTCATAACACAAACTTCAAGTTTCACATCGACAGACGTGTTTTATTTACGAGCGCACACCGTCAGATACCAGAGCTGTGTGTCAGCGAAGCCTTTATTCAAACACTGAGGTGCGTGATGCCTAGCACACAGAGTAGGTTCTTTAAGTTATGTCAAATGTTTTATGTTGCTTTCCCTGGCTCATGGCCAATAGTAATTATCAAATGCATTAGAGGTATTTCCAGCATTATGGAGCTGTTGAGAGATGTGTGTGATAATTGTTCAACTTCATGATGGATATACATTTAATTGCGATGCATTGGTGTTTCACACACGACCGGTTTCAGTTATGTGTCTGAATCAGAAACAAGAACACTTCCCTCGAAATTGGATTTTGTCAAACAAATATATACTTTACATAAACATGTAAACATTTGCACTTTGTACCAAAATAGATAACAAAAAATATGGAGAAATATGTATATCCAGTAGCGTTCTAATATAAAATGCTTGAACTGTATAGTGCAATAATGCCAAAGTCTGACCCACTGTTGGTCAGATTTTAGACGAGTGACTGGTTGGTTTTAAACAGCGGGTGATAATATGTTCATTTTTGTACAACATCCTCACAGAGGGGCTACAGAGAGTGAAGGTGAATTGAAGCTGCAGGGCTGCTGACCCTCCAATGGCACAGGTTAACTTCACCTGCTCAAGGTTCAAGGTTCAAGGCTTGTGTTGGTCATACGAACATAGCTACAGTAGTTATGACGATGAAAATCTTAGGTCACAGGCTCCTCCAACAGAGCAACACAATAAAACAGAAAAACAAAAACAAATTGTGCAAATAAATACAAAAAGAAAAAAAGTGAAATAGTGCAATAAGAGTCTATATACAAGTGATTGGAATATGAAGTCATTACTAAGAGCAGATTAATGTTATGGATGTTGTTTCAACAGTTCAGGTGTTTAACAGTCTTATTGCCTGCGGGATGAAACTGTCTCTGAGTCTGGTGGTTTTAGTCCGGATGCTGCGGTACCGCCTGCCAGACGGCAACAGACTGAACAGTTTGTGGCTGGGGGGTGGGGGTCTTTTATAATCCTGAGGGCTATCTTCCTGAGCTGCTGGGAGTAAAGGTCCTCCATGGATGGCAGATTCGTCCTGGTGATGTTCTGTGCAGTTTTCACCACCCTCTGTAAAGCCTAACGGCCCGTCCACACAGCAGCGTTACAAAAATCTTGAAAATCTTGGAGGTGGGCGTGTCTGAAAGCTTGGGGATTTTTTGCGAGCAACGTGCTGCTTTAAAATCCGTAAGTTCCTAAAAAGGGTGCGCTAATGTTGCTATGCGTGCTTTACAAGTGTGGAGAACTTCTCCACCTTCCAGTCGTTAGTTTACAAATAGCGGTAACTGTCATTGTTCGCATCGGTTAGTTTGGCGACGTTCGACCCTCTCTGTCGTTCGTCAAGAGAAAGATATAATGGATTGTTTTACTCTTCCTCTTTAATCAATAAGCCATCGTTTAGTGGGCCAAGAAATACTGGTCAGGATTTAATTGAATGGCCGCTATATAGTAGCTTGGCCTCCTTCGGTCCGTACCTCCTCACCGTCTTCGCACCCCCACTGACCATCCCTAAATATGCGGACCAAACCTCTATAAATATAGGTCAAACTTTTGCAAAAGCAAAGGTCTGGTTAACCCCCGCCCGTAATCCTGCATAGAAAAACGTGCGTACCTTTTACCAATAAACAGACACAGAAAGATAGTAAGATTCCCGCCTCCTGAAATCTTTGTTTTTGTCTACCCTTAACCAA
>NW_011357368.1:388713-407487 GCF_000735185.1 Notothenia coriiceps
CTACCCCTTCTACTCTACAATTGGTGTAACGAAGGGTAGGAGAGGACTTGTATTCTTTACAGACGAGAGAATTTTACACGAAATACAGTTGGGATTTAGATTAGGTTGGATTTAGGTTATACGATAAAAGATCCAAAAGACTAGAACCAAGAATGAACGGTATGGACAAGAATATAAAACATAATAACTAAACCATCGACCAAACAGGCACCTACATAAACATGAGCAAAAGTAAACCTGACAAAATATATAACGGAACAAATAAGTGAAATAACATTTCGTGAACTTGATGTGGGGGACATATGTTTTTATGTCATATTTATGTCGAAAGAAAAAATTTTTTTATAATGGGTAAAAAACCAGAAAGACCCAGTTCAAAGACTATGACCAGCAATCAAACGCCGGAGAACTTTTAAAATCTTTGCGGGCGGGGGATGTGTAAATTTTTGGTTTCCCGCATTTTTAATCATATCTTCGTCTCCCCAACAAGGGTTGGAAAGGGTTGCGCCGGGGGGCGCCCGGGGGGTAGCCGGTGGTGTTGCGGAGGTTACAGAAAGTGACAACGCGGGGGCGGGTTGCTCGAGAGGCGCTTTTCTTTGTATATCGGTGTTCCAAGAGATAATATGCCCAAAAATGTGAACCCCTTAAAACCCCGTTTTTTGTAAGGATGGTCGGGTGAAATGGCTTTCGTCAACGGGGGGGGTCTATTCTGAGTGTACCCAGGGTGTAACGTAGAAACCAAAAAAACCAAAACCCCTTGTAACGCGGCCCCCCCCCCCTCCTCTCAGGCAGTGGAGAGGCTGATACACCCCACGCTGTGTGAGCAGTGCATTGAGTTCCTGGAGCGCCGTTTGGTTCAGCAGCTCAACAGCAGTGTGGAGCGAGCGGGAGAGGAAGTGCTGCACGCCTTCATCCTGGTTCACACTAAACTACTGGCCTTCTACTCTAGGTACATATTAGTCCTTTAAACCCCTTTACCTTATTCCTATCACTATTATTTATAATTCCCGAGTCAGTGAAGAGGCTTCTTTTTATTTATTCAAGGTTTTCTTTATAAATGATGACTTTTCTTTTCTATTCTGCTTGTTCTAGCCGCAATGCGAGCACACTCTCCACCTCAGACCTCCTAACCCTCATCATCATGTCACAGAATATGTATCCTAGCAACACGGACGAGGATGATCCAAATCCTGAGGTAGAAAATGATGACAGGCTCACACCAACACACGTTGTTAGTCACTTTATTTCTGATTGTTTATTGTCTGTTTCTGTACATGTTGTGCGTTTGTCTTTGAAGGACATTGAGAGTACATCTGGTTCTGGTCCTGAAAGCTTTTACACCCCAGAGCCCTCTCCTACAGACATGGACTCGAGAAGTTCAGGTTGGTATTGGAGTCTGTGTATCAATATTTACCCAGTTATTACATTATAACAACAACAGTTTGCGGTCTTCATTTGTGTGTCAGCAGACATGCCAGTGAGAGAAAGCACTCCTTTGTTTGAGTTTGTGGACCCAGACGTCCAGGTGAGAGTATATCTCAGTGTGTATTCCTAATAGCCAATCCAGATTTATTTTATTAAACGCAAATCAAACGATAGTTCTGTTTGAATGAGACCTCATGACTGGATAAATTGTGTTGTCAGATGGCAGAGGACAGCTTGCACACTCTGGAAGTTCCTCCGCCCGACCCTTCAACCCCTCGCAGAGTTTTCTTAGAGGTCTCACTCAAAGATGGGCTGTTTCCCATGATGCCTCACTCCATGTACTGCCTGCCTCTGTGGCCCGGCATCACACTTGTGCTGCTAACTAAGGTTTGTGGAAACCAAAAATGTTACCTACATCCTCATTTTCAGGCCCAATTCCCTCTTTCTCAGTCAACTGGTATTCATTAATTTACCTTTTATTAATTTCAGTATATATAATTTTTTATATTAAGTGATATCAGTTCATTTATATTCGTTTAAAAAAAAAAAAAGTGTTTTATTTTTTTACATACATTCTTTTTAATTGTACAATATATTATATAACTTATTTGTATATCTTTATAAAACTGTAAAGCCAGCAGGGGGCAACCTTGTGACACAATTTTCCGGCATTCATTGTTATCATTATATACACACATTTATGCTCCCTTGTTGAACACCTTCACTTCTATCTGTCAGATTCCCACCAGTGCAGTGGCCATGTCAGTGTATACGTTTCTGGAGGCCTTCGCCAAACTGGAGAAGCGTCTAAACGAAGGCCAGGAAGGACCAGCTGCTACCAGAGGACAGCCCACTATACACGACATCCGCAGCAAACTGGACAAATTCATCAAAGCCCTGGGGGCCAGTGAGATACAAGTATGGGTTTTTACGTGCACCAACATGGTTTGCATCATACACAATATATCCAACAGCTTTTAAGTTGACTTTTATGTTTAACTTAAATACATGCCAACCTTTATCAAAGAATACCCGACATTAGTCTTCAAGTGGAGTTAAGAATATGAATGTACATAATCATTTAAAATATTGTATTTTTTCAATCAAAGGCCATAAATAAAATGGTCATTCACAACCCATGAAAAAATGGGTAATACATTTAAATCCAGTGCCTGCATGTGCTGTGAAAAGCTTCTTTTACCTTACTGTAACCTCTCCTATGATGTAGCAAATCAAACTTTTGTTGGAAGATTTGACCTTCATTGCATATTACAAAATAATTGTGATTGTCATCCCGTTTTTGGACCAATAGTAAGATCTGCTTTTGTTTCTTCATGTTCTATTCAGTCCGCACAGTTACAAAATGTCTGGACAGATTTCAAGAACCGAATCGGCAGAGGGGGGCCAGGGTTCAACAGAGAGTGAGTCTGCAGCCCTCTGCTGGCCAACATGCGTCATAGCACAGTTGTTTGATGACGCTTTCAGTCATTATATTGATGTTCTTGTTTTAGGCTTATCCGCAGTTGTAAGAATATGAAGACCCAGCTCTGTGGAGTATACCGCCAGTGTTTCCTCATTGAATCTGGAACAGCTGACAGTCCTCGACGTCTCTCCCCCGGCCTGCAGGAGCGGGCCCAGACCATGGTGCAGTGCGTATCACTCAGCAGAACATGCTTGTTTTTGTAAATTTTCAGATTTGAATTTGTTCTGAATTAGTTTAACTTGTGTTTAGTACAAGCATACTTGCCAGACAGTCGGCATTCATCATTGTTCATGTCTGTTTGTCATTCTTCTCTCCCAGAGACAAGCTGATGGACTGGAAGGATTTTTTGTTGGTAAAAAGCAAGAGGAATATAACCATGGTGTCATATCCTTTCAGCAAATGGAACCTGCTCCCTATGATGCCGTGTTGTCTGTGTGAATTGGGATAATTCTGGAAGTGCATGCATATTTTAACAACATGCATACACCCAGCAATTTCTTTGAAATATGTCTTACTGTTATCCTGAGTGTATTGATCTTGACCCGATTAATCTCACGTACCTGGAGGACTTCCCGGGCCTCATACATTTTATCTGCGTGGACCGATCCACGGGCCAAATGATCGCACCGTCGCTCAACATCACTGAACGCAACGTGTCTGAGCTGGGGAAGGGGCCATTGGCTCAGTTCATCAAAAGCAAGGTCAGGCATACTGAAAGTACACGCCTTAAAACATATTGATGTTGAGTTTAATTTCTGATTGATACATGCAGAGCAGACCAGAAACTGTTTATCTCATATCAAGTAATTCAAGTTTCAGTTTAGTCTATTCCTGCTTTCAGTGCAAAGAACCCATATTATAAAAAAATTAATACATATTCCTTATGTGATTGCTTAGGTATAGTTACATGTATTTGCTTAAAGGAATATATAGAACATGTGAGAAATATGCTCTTTCCGACAGTTGAATGAGAACAATAATAATTGTGCAGTAAACACTGTTTGTGCTGCCTGTTAGCTTAGCTTAGCAATAAGACTGGAATTGGGGAAAACGTTTGCAACCCTTAAGTTTTTCTAAAGATTAAACAAAAACAACTATATTTATTAGTGAGCTTTTTCTCTCTTTGTGCTAAGATAAGCCAACTGTCTCTAGTTTCATATATAATGCACAGATAACAGAGAGCTTTCGTCAACAAAGCAAATAAGCTCATTCTGTATCACTCCTTACTTTTATATTTAGAATGAACATTACTTCAATAGTTATGCTCATTTTTGTCTTAAATGATTTTCTCTTTCTCTCTCTATCCATCATGAAGGTGTGGAGTCTGGTCAGCACAACGCGGCGCTATCTCCAGAAGGGTTACTCCACGGTCACATTGCGCGATGGAGACTTCTACTTCTGCTACTTCCTGTGGTTTGAAAATGAAACTGTAAGTAACTTGCTTGTCGTGTTTTAATATCAAATGATAACGCAAAAAAGCAGAATGTAATATGGTAAAGGTAAAAAAACTGCACAATATAAATGGTGTATGTGATCAATCAGGGCTACAAGTTAGAGGCAGGGGACATACCCGTCCTACCTGACGACTCGGCCCCCGTTGGGATGCTTGCCTGGGACTACTACAGGTAAACACCTACACATGACAAAATAGATGTGATTAATCTAAACAAGATGGCTAAAGAAAGTAACATGTCCTGCAGGAAGCTGCTGCGGTACTACAGCAAGAATCACCAGGGTGAGGTGGTGAAGTGCTACGAGCTGCTGACGGTTCACCTGGGGGTCATCCCCACTGAGGTCATCCTCCAGCACTGCAGACAGCTGGCAAGCAAACTGTGGGAGCCATCTCGCAATCCTCTGCTGTAGACGCACCCACACACTCAGACTGAGTCACAGTAGCCAAGGTACTTGTTTGTTGTATTGCCAAGAAGAGAAAACAACACTCTCTCACTGTCTTTATATACATATATATATGAAAGTGATGGAAAAATGGAACATAGGCACGAATGATATATATTTATTTACATATTGTTTATTCGAAGCACTTTCATTATAAGCTCAATCGGACACCAGTGTTGCACAGTGGTGAGTCTTGTTTGAATAATAATGATAATATCACTCCTAGACGTTTATAATATATTTTTTGAATTTATGACATTCCCTATTTATAAGTCATTCTGTATGTTTGTTTTTTGTTTAGAGCTTTTTTAAACATACAGTTGATCCGTTTTTATAAATGCAGATATTTCCATTGTCGCCTTTGCTAGTGCTAGTGTAATACTGTAATTACTGTATGTCTCTATGAGTATAGATGTGTTTTTGGAGACAATAAACTTCAGTAATATCACATTCACTTGTTAATTGAGTCATTGTAAACAGAATGGAAATGGCACCATTTGAACCATTCACCCTTACATTAATTTTACAAAATACAGTGAATTGATGAGCTTGGTCCTAGGTGTGAAGGAACAGTTATTCAACCATATGACAATGAATACAATGGTAACTGCAAGTACTGTAACAACTTCATTGAATTTAATAAAGATATTCTAAAGTTTATTCTCACCAATCATTGTCTAACCTTTTAATTCGCTCAATTGTCAGTTGACCCGGGAGACTGAGCATTTTAAAGGTCAGTCCACGTTACAAACGATTCCTCAAGCTTATGGAGGACTCCACACACTCGCAGTGAGAAGGAGGAGTGTGTTCAGTAGATTCTCAGTTTCTGCATTGCTGGCTCACAGAGCTCCTGTGAGGTCTGTGATGGCTCCTGCAGCCACCAGGTCCCTCAAGAAGAGTTTCTCAGCACTGACATCATGCACCACCTGGACAACGGTAATAAAAACAAGGCATGAATAAACCAAAACATGAGGCTTGCTAGCTTTAACATTGCGTACTGCTCTAGGAATGCAATTAGCACCGGCCACCTGCCAAACACACGGTTAATGTTGGCTGTGGCAGGTCAAATTGTAGGACACGTGCCACCATGGCAGATGGCAGGTCCTATTATTTGGCAGATACAGAGCAGAATTCAGAGGTAAAAATAGCCAGGTGTTAAGGTTACATGATGTTTTTTTACTGTCTTGAACTATTGACTGAGTGTTTAGAATTCTAAAACATAATGTAAAGATTTCAGAAGACAGACAACAACTTTGAGTGACTGATAGAAATGTTCATTAACCTGCTATTGTGGTAGGTGAGAAGAAAATACTTCATTTCCCATCCTAGTACCAACATTTGGTAATATAAACTTACTTGAGCCTTCATTGCACCCATGCGTATGGTCTCATAGTAGTGAAGCCTCGCCTCTGGGTGCTTCATGTCGTACCCAAACCCTGCCAGGCTCACCTGGTCACACAGCTGCAAGGCCATCACCACCGCACTCGCACCTAGTGTTGGGACCGTCTTTTTTAGAAGAGATAAGAGAAATTGTCTTTTATCCTTGCTTTAAACAGTTTGAGCACCAAATACTGTTATAACGTTTACTCATTTTAAAGAGCATGGGTAATGGTATGAGCATGTTGAATTGAAGGTTGTGTTTGCTTATCTTTCAAACCCTTGATTCATAGGCTTATAACAAAGTCAATACATGTCAGAGCCAGGCATACTGTATACATATGTTACTCAAGACAGGTAAGGCCAGCTGTTCTAAGATTGGTTTTCTGTTGGCATGTTGGCAGTATTGTATGAAAGAGAAGAACAAAGCACGATGGAACTCACATTTCTCGGCTTCAGAGCATATTTTTGTAGGACTTGTTCTGTCTTGTGAATTATCTCTGGGTGGAGAATCCTGAAGTTCTCTGGTCTCAGAGGAATATCATCCACCACCTCCCTCCAGAACCATATTTTGGACCAGAAGCTCTATTAAAAATCAACCCAGGAGATGTAGAGCATGTGAGGCAGTGAGTGTGATGATGAATATCTATGACGCACACGGCTTATGTAATACTCCATTTTTGTGTGCAATGGTTTCAGTGATGTAGGCTTACCAAAGGCTTTTTGGTGATGACAGAAGTGAGCCAGTCTAGGTCCAGGCTCTTAAAGACCACCAGAGCAACCATGGTGGTCTTTTTGTACTCAATTGCAGAGTGGGGTGCTCCCTCTGGGTACACGAGGCGGATGGTTGTTCGGGAACCAGCATCTTTCTCAAAGCCAAGCACTGGAGCATTATTAAGCCTGGTAGCAGAGATGAGAAAGTATGAAATTGATGATGCAGGCCAAGACTTTCCTCTCAAACTCATTCCAATTGTATCTGCTGAGGAAAGGGTCCATCAGCTCAGGTCTAACATAGCACTAGTGCCTGTAACATGAGGAAGATTCCTCCCACATGTTTCTGACTAACACTGTCACACATACCTGATGATGACATCATACTGATCAATGTGGGGTCCTAGATGGCTCCCATGAAGAACCCCTCCACTGCCCACCACCACACAGCGCCTGCAGCTGCCATCTCTCCTCAGTGATGGAGGCAGGCCAGGCTGAGGCAGAGATGCAAGAGCCAGGTCCAGATGCTCCTCGCTGCCTTGGAGCCCCAGAGGAGGGGACAGATCCCAGGGCACCGGCCCGTCCTGCTGCACAAACACTGGGATGTCCAGGAGGCCAGCAGAGCAGGACAGGGGCTTCAGGTGGTTCAAACCCCAGCAAGGCTGACAGGGGTCCGACAGCAGGGATGCCGACTGGTTTAGTAAGACCTGAAGGGAGCAGAAAACAGAGGGGTTTGAAAAGAGTAATGTAATAATCTCATACAGGGGTGTCCAAACTACGGCCCTGGGTCCATTTTTGATTGGCCCTCAGCTTATTCTAAAAGTATAATGGAATATGGCACACACCTGAAACTTGTGCTTCACTTATAATGTTCCTCTTAAATATATGTGTACAAATATATGACACAGTATTATTCATGTGCCCAATGTTTCAATAAATGCAGTCAATTCAAGTTGAAACATTTTCTAACAAATCTTAGTTGTTAAAAAGCGAAATTCTTTGTAACAAAATGAAAATAATTAAACCCTAATGAAGCTGCGATGTAGGCTGTTTTTTTCCTTAAGCATATTCAATTATCAAGACAAATGTACCTACATTTGATTGATTTTTCTAACTTATAACTTAACATATGAGGCTACTGATACCGATGATGTAAAAACAAAAGCTCAGTTGTGTATCTGTACCAGATCTTTAGGATGTAGGTTGTCATCACTGAGAACTGCAACCTTCAAGGGAAGATATGCAGGAATCAGAATAGCAGAGTAGCATCCTATCAGCAGCACCAGACTGAAAGCAAGGTTCTCTTTCCTGAATCATAGAGAGAACAGACAACAGTATTATAGCAGTAGGTAATAACAGGTCCACTGAACAAATACAGCGCCTGCGAGATGCACCTGCTCAGGAAAAACTCCCTGGAGTCAGTCTCTGTGATCCCTCGCTGTCTGTGAAAGACAGGCGTTGGTGTTACAGCCTCTGTAGCCTCAGGCAGCAGAGGAGAGCCATCGTCTGGATCCTCTACACTCAGATGATTCAGCGTCACCATGGCACCTGTACGCCCGCCTGAAATACACACATCACAGCAATGATCATAATCCTATAATTAAAATGCAATGTACCAATAATGCTATTCTCCATAGTAAAGACATACTTTTGATATAAAAACATGTACGTATTTATGGAGTTTAGAGTAAGACTATATTTCAACAAACACTGTGTGTAAAAAACAAACTGAAGCAACAGTACTTGAGTAACACAAACAAAGTACCTCGCAGCCAGCCTGGTAGAGATCTAAGCTATTGGCTCCATGCATGAAGGGTAAACAGAGTCCTATGTAGCTAAAATGGCTGCTGCTGCCTCCTACTCCTCTGAACTCTGCCACTTCCCTCAATAACACTGGTTAACCATTACCCTGGTCACACTGTGGCATGCAGATGTCAGCGAGATGAGGCGTGTCCAGAAACACATTCATTGTGAGAAAAAGTGATTAAGCAACACTGGATGGCACATTAAAGTGTTGATGCACTAAAAAAAGAATTGTTATATCTACTGTGTTTGCTCAGTCCGTCTAATATACCCATAACATGGTTGGCTGGACGCTGATTGATTGTTGGTGTGCTATCAGACAGATATTTACAAGCTATCACTTGGCAGTAATGAAACCTTTATAAATAACATAATCCCCCAAAACGGCGTGTTTATGAGGGTTGTTCTCCTGTGAAGAGCGTTACACAATGTTGCAGCAACAGTACTGAGTAGAATCAGGATCTCGTGGAATGAATTTTCACTGAGCCCATGACCCCGGGCATGACATGCCAGGGGGGTTGGATGTGTGTGTGTGTGTGTGTGTGTGTGTGTGTGTGTGTGTGTGTGTGTGTGTGTGTGTGTGTGTGTGTGTGTGTGTGTCTGTGTGTGTGTGTGACAGAGAGGAAAAGAGGGAGAGGGACATTGTAATGCTGACAAGTACACATACACACATACACACACACACACACACCAAAATGCACACACACCTGTTTGATAGGGTGACACAATGTCCCACCATGAACTCGATATTTCAGCCAGGAAGCCACTGGGCTTGCAGCGCTTCTGTATAAAGCAACACTCAGCCGGCCAGATTGTACTCAGTATTATAACTCCAAGGTTATAAAGCTTCTACTTTTCAAAATTGTTTTATTGACGGTTTTATTTGTTTGTATCTTTGAGTTCTATAGATATGGAAGACATTGAGCAGTTGTCAATTGATGTGACCACCTTCAAGACAGGAGCAGAAAAAAAAGTTCAGGTAGGTTAGGAACATGCTAATGCAAAAATGTGTGATGATTTTCCATTAATATGGCAGTATGGCTCATGGCATGACAATCATTAGACGCCTATGGAGATAATTTTTTCTTGAAGAAAATGAATGTTACTAATTCCACAATATCACAATGTGTAACGAATGCCCCGATTTATGACAAAAGGAAGTTATATCTGTTATGAACATGAGGAGAGAAATGTCTGTCAGCCTACTTCAACATCCACAACATTTACAGTGAGAAACACACATACATCAAAAACAGTAGATATGAAATTGTATTTGGATTATTTTCTTTTAAAGCATAATCTAATGTGTTGTGTTAAGTGACATTGAATTCACTATAGTTTCACTAAATACTGTTTTACTTAAAAGAAAAGACTCCTGTTCATATGCTTTGTCAATGATATGGAGAGATGATATCTTGATACCTGTTCAACAGCAACATTTTGTGTATCAATGCATTTGTTTGTTTCTTTATTTTGTGAGTTCATAAAAATTGACTTTTAGTCTTTATTTCTGATATAGCTCTAAAGCACACAATTAATCTTGCCACAGATGAATTTGTATTCCTTTCATGTGCAGCCAATAAAATAATGAAATACAAACAGATACGGTCATTATGTTCTATAATTGCTCACATTAACTTAATATAAAACGGTATCACTATGAACCAAATTATGAGTTTCTGTCAATTAAAGGGTTTCCAAGCATAGAGTAAAAGACCAAAGAAACCACCACGAACGTGTCAATTATGGAATTAATAACAATGCTCTTTCGCTTCTTTCAAATAAGCCAAATCAAAAAAGAAGCTGGAAGATAAAAGATCACATACACACAATGATATGTTTCTTTGAAATCTTTGTGATTGATCCATTATTTAGCGGGAAAAAAACACTGCTCACTGCCAGAGCTACTGTATAGACTATCAAACCTAATAAAAAAGAGCTTTCACACACTCAAAGCTGTCCAAAAATGTTAAATATCTATCTATATATATTTATAGATATATTAATCAGGACATTTTCTAGCCTTGCTTTTGAATTGAACAGATTTTTGCACAGATTTGAGTGTGTAGGTGCTCTTTCTCAATGGTTAATAATCCAAAAACATAATGACAGCAGTGAATGTTGCTTTTATGACCAAGCCTAGCTTGCAGTATGCTGTAAATGTATTTTGACTTTGACATTGACACTGCCACCATTCTCAACTCTCAACACCCCTTAGCAAACTTGGCAAACCTCAATTACAAACTAATAGTAACCATGTTATCTTGTTTAAAAATATATATATATTATTGTTACCGCATCACTGTTTCTGTCATTTTCCAGGCAGAAGATAGAGCGAGGATGTCTTCAGACCTACACCGTGAAATGTTGGACCTGAGCATAGGAGAGAATATTACAGATCTGTGCAAAAGGGAAAAGATGACCAAGAAGACATGCTCGCCCAGGTTGTCAGCTGAAATCACTGTGGTGAGCTACGTTTTTCAAGAATCCTATCTTCATGTGCCCAACAAAGATACAATAGATACAATTTGATCTATACCTCACTTGTGTGTGTGTGTGTGTGTGTGTGTGTGTGTGTGTGTGTGTGTGTTGTGTGTTGTGTGTGCGTGTGCGTGACAGATAGAGCACATGGATACTGCAGAACTCATGAAAGCAGCCAGACAAGGGAAACTGGATGTAATAGATAAATATCTGGATGATGGGGGGAACCCTAATGTGCACGATGAGGTATGCTCTCCCTGTGTGTCAGTAAATCAGATACATTTACAACATACTATACAACAAGTCCCTTTTATACTCATGATATGTTTCAACTTTCAAGCTGAATAGGACAGCCCTGCACCGTGCGGCTGTAGAGGGACACACTGCAGTTGTCCAAACGCTTTTGGAAAAAGGCGCCGATATCAACTTCGAAGATGAAGTAAGACGTGCGGGCACATGGCTTGTTTGTAAAGATGATTATGAGATTGGTTGAGATTATCTTCACTCACTAAAGCTCCAGCCTCTAGTGGCCTGGAGTGAGCTATTAATAGAATGGGGCCATCCTACTGTGTTTCAGCTGGGCTCCAGGGCCATACATTGGGCGTGCAGAGGGGGAAGCCTGGGAGTTGTCAAAGCCCTGAGGAGCCAGGGGGCTGACCTGAATGTTAGAGATAAGGTGAATGTGCATTTTATTTATGCCTGGATCTTGTGTATCTGAAACATACTGTCTAACATACTGTCGTACTGTTATAATGTCCCTATACAGTTGGTCCCTAATGTGTTTGTCACAGTGAATGTATGTCAATGTCCACATTGCAGTTGTACAGCACTCCTCTGCATGTGGCCACAAGAACAGGCCATACGACCATCGTGGAGTACCTTCTGTCCTGCTGTGCTAAAATCAACTGCAGGGACAGGGTAGGCAGCGGCTTAACAGCATGTTTCATCTTCTCGATAATTCATTTCTGCATTTAATACCTTTTTTACTACTCACAGGAAGGCGACACAGCCCTTCATGATGCTGTACAGCTCAACAGATACAAGATAGTGAAGCTGCTCATAGATGCAGGGGCTGACACAAAAATAAAAAATCATGTGAGTTTTTTCAAAATGTCTCAAGCCCCAGTAAATGGGTCGCAAGCTCAACCAAGTGGTCAATATAAAGTATAACAATTGAATTTTTTTTTTAATGAGATGATAATATTCCCAACTCTTTTTGGTTGGTCAACAAATAGAGCAGCACAATGCTCCCCCCCAGTAAAATGGCAAATGTATGTTTTTTTATTCTGTTTTTTTATTTTTATTAACAAGATATAAGGTGTAAATCGGGAGCTTTTTATGTGTTGGATAGGCAGAATTTGTTTCCTTTGGCTCTGGACAGATCTAGGCTAGCTGTTTACCTGGGTTCCTTGTCTTAACGCTAAGCTAACTAAAAAAATGCTGGTGATTTAAAAAGGAGATAACCGGCAGTCTATAGCAGGTGTAAGTTATTTACCAAAATGTAAAACAGCTCCTTTAAAGGATACTCATTGATTGCATATAAGAAGCTAAAATGTGAAGCTACAAAATACTGTACAATATGTCCCCTCGTAACAAAAACTGTGTAACTGTGTTACAGGAGGGAGTGACCGCAGTACAGCAGGTAAAACAATGGCAGTCTGACATCATGGAGACCCTTCAGAGACTGGAGAAGCTGACGGAGGTGGGACCTGAAAACACTTCACGAGAGAGGAATGATTAGTGCAAAAGCTGAAAATACTCATACAGTAAACAAATTATAAAATCTCTTTCCATGATCTTTCTCAGGTTTAAAAATAGATTCTGTAATTCCACTGTAGGTCTGTGTACATCATATTTGAATACATACATTATATGTGCCCACCAACCAAATCTGCCTTTCTAGGGCATGGCAGTTAAACCTCTGAGATTAGTCTGAACTCTGACACTAGAAAATGTCAGCTTGGATGTGACAGATTCAAAATGATCTGCTTATCTTAAAGAAGGAGACACAAACATATAAATGTGGGAAACAAAGCTGAATTTCTCAAATCTTTTAGCCAAGCCCTGGCTTTTGATGTTTACTTCTAAAGAGCTTTATGATCTGAGGATCACTCTCATGGATGTTTCATATCTGATTTGTCATCATGCCTTTAGAAGTTGAATAATATTAATAGATAGTGCTGTGCAGAAGCTGCGTTTGGATATACATCAAGAGGTCCTTGTTTTATCGAGGCGACAGACAAGGCCAGAGCACACAGTAGCGCTGTGTTTGAGACGTCAGCTGACGATAGCAGAGATGGCTGGTATGCCCCCGCTAAAGTCAGGGATTGAAGGGGAGCTCAGTGGACATATTTTCCTTCTATCATCAGTGGCTCAAATGTTCCTGAGGGAGGTTGTTAATTTACACAGGGGATACCAACAGCTTGCTCCACTGCTTGCAATGCAATTGTTTATGCACAGTTAGTCGTCAAACACACAGCCATTCATTTTGTTCAACAAATATTGTGCTTCATAATGTGAATGCAACCCCTACATTTTATTAAAATGCAATATGTTCATGAAGGAAGCCCATCAGATACATTATCAGCCACACACAGCATTTCCTGTTCCAGGCATGGCTGTACAACTGTCAGGGACACGTATTATGTACAATACAAGGTTAGATACGGGACATCTTGTTTGTCAACCTGACCCTAACAGAGATAATACAGTATACATTCTTCAATGTAATGTAGTTCTGGAAGACTAAATCTATTGGACTTATATCAGTATAACAGCTTCACTTGTGTTGTTTGAAATGCCATGTGAGAGATACAAACCGTGTGCTGTTGAGCTGTTGCTGAGGGTGTAGAATTAGAAGGGGGATGGGAGAACTGGATGCTTCTGCTTTGTGCTGTGTGGCAGCCAAAAACCAGAGAAACCTGTTTAACCATGAAATGACGTTCCTTATCTACAGCTGCATATACCCTACTGCAAATCTAGCCATTGGTGTTAAAACATCAGAAATAGCTAAATAGTCATCTTTAATTGAACAACTCTATCATGTTACTGTCTACAAGCAAGCCCAATGAAACACATGCTTCTTTTCTCACCACAAGGCTTTATTAAACACATTATCGCCTTTCCAATACATATTCAGACCTATCCAAGGAGAATGAGGGGATACTGTGCAGTAGTTTGATCTAAGAGCACTAAGAACAAATGTATATTGTTATTGAAAAAAGTAACCACAGCAATGATATTTCATAGAAAGATGAAAGTCTGGAAAAGGCATCCTTTTCAAGCACCATTTGTTTCCAGTTGGAAAATGTGGATTTGTGTTAGTTCAATTCCACTCAGGCAGACATGTGTAGGTAGAGAAGGCTTGAGTTAGCGCCATCGCCGAAATAGAAGAAAGGAAAAATACCATAACATGATCTGAAATACAGGATATTACACACTTTGCACATACAGGCATTAAAACATCATTGTGTGATCGTAGAGGACGGTACTGAGGCATGCAATGGTTTCTATGTCTAATGTTATCTTCAATACTTCTGATTGCACCTTGCAGCACACTGTCATACCGAAGAAGGGATTGAAAGCAACTAGCAGTGTGGGTTCATGACACAGAGTATTGATTTTTTTTCCTCACAGAATAAAACAACAATCGAAATCAGCAATAATCCAGGCTAGAAACAGAATCTCATAAAAATTTCCTGTTTAATCTTCGGTCCTTTTGTTTTTAATGCGCACTAAAGCCCCAAGTGGGTTTGTCCTTATTGATTTGTTTCTATCGCTAAGCAGTGAGACAACACACATGTAACTCCTGTTTGCTGTTCCAGGCTTCGTTACCTGTAATACCATTTGATTGTCTTTGGTTAAATGTCTATGTAGGCAAATGTAGAAGCTTTTGCTGTGACCAAACACGGAATGAATCTGTAATCACACAATAGCTGTGATTGGCTATAATGGTTTATACATTTTTTCAAAATACTCAACCACACGGTCTCAGCTAACTCAGCTAACTAGGTGTTTCATTTGTTTCCTACGTGACAAAAGAAACACCTAGTTCCTTAAGGTCAGAAAAAACTCAACTGATAACAATGAATATGTATACGCCACACAGAAAAACACATACATAATTACATATTCTAATATATACATCTGGTTTAGAAATGATTTCATTCAGCTGCCTTAATTAAAATAAATGTCCCCAATTCAATGCATTTAATTAGGATTATTTAACAACCTTGAGGATGTCCAGTCATCCAAGTCTTTAGTTAATACAGGGGAAAACATGAGAGAAGTAACCAGCAGAGTCCCATGATTTCCACTGGGAGAGGAGGTTTATTGTAGAGAGGAGAGCTGCTAGACTTGTGAGTAATGGTAGCGAAGACTCAGTACCAGCTTAACAATATGTCCCTCAGAGTGAAGGCAATCTTTAAACAGGCCTCAAATTCATTAAGATGACAGACACCTAGGGCGAATGATGCAGAGGAGAAGGGAAGGGAACTGTGAGTCATCGTATTTTCAGATGGACATCCAGGAACTACAATCTCGTACCAGAATGTGTTTAAGGCAAATGTGAATACTGATATTCTAAAAGGAGATGCACCAGCGATGATACATACATGCAAAGCTAGAGTTTGAAGCAGCACTGTTAATGGAGACGAGGTGCCCTGTGGAGTACATTCACAAAAATGTACAATGTGTATATCTTTAATTTTAACAAAATGTGTAAAGTCAATTGATTTTCTTTTTTAAAACTGTGCATTGTTTAGATCCATTTGTGCTTGCTTGCAGTACCAGAGGCCAAGTCTCCACATAGGACATTATAACTCTCTTGTAATGGTTAATGCACTTTTAAAAAGATTAATTGGTCTAATTAGTAGCTAAAGTCTTTAACATACAGAGTACCTTTTTAACTACTCCAAATGCAGGAGAAAAAAAAACGTTTTTAAAGTATCAGATCTACAATTGTAGAACAAGTTGTTTTATATCGTAGCTAACTATTCTAGAGAAAACACTAAGACACTGTTTATGGGTGCAAGAATAAGTACAAGGAGAAAAACAGCAGCATTTGGTGTGTGCATGAATTGTGGAGTTAAAGGTGTGCTTAATGGTGTTGTAAATGTCAAGTCAGTCAGAAAGAAAGCCATTATTTGGTCAAATTGCATGTGCATTCCAAGCCACTGTGAAGGCTAAGCAAGGAGGATGCAGAAAAAACCCCATAAATGATGAAAAAAGAGAGGACACAGAGAGAAGAGCTGGAGTGCACTGCATCCTTGAGATCCTCCTAGAAGGTGCTGGAACCCTGACCGTGTGTCCTCCAGGGTCCATGAAGGTCAAAGTGTCAGAATGCGAGCATTAGAGGCTGAGGCCTGTGCACGCTGCACCACTCCTGGACACTTCTCCCTCTTCTGCAGCTTGTGGTTCTGAAACAAGCCCTCGTTTCGTGGGACACCATGAGCTCCGTCTGGGAAGGTCAATAGCCCTAGAGACACGGACACAGGACACAATGAAGAGAAATACTACTAGCATGATCGGCAACCTGTTCTAATGGTGTAAAAGCCTCACCATATCCCTCAACACGTCCATCTTTAAATTCTCCTTCAAACTTCATGCCATCGCATCGACTAAAGACTCCCGTGCCTTGAAACTTTCCATGTGCAAATTCTCCTTCATACCTGACATGGTAAAAAGAGATTAGGGTGTTATTTGTAACTTTTGATTGAGGAATAAACATGCCTTTCTTTTTCTTTTGGCTCACACACACCTGGATCCATCTGTAAAGAGCAGTACACCAGAGCCATGAAAGAGTCCATTTTCAAACTGGCCAGAGAAGCAGGTTCCATCTTGAAACTTCAGCTGGCCAACTCCATGCCTCCGACCTGGAAAGATGCAGATCAAACTGATTAATGGCTGAAATTCTGTCAGATGATAGAAATATAAGTAATCCTGTAAGGGCATATGACCTTGATACCATTTGTCAATTCACATTTGATCTTCATGGGTGTCATCATACCCTTTCTAACCACTTAGCCTCTTATGGATTAGTCTTTCATAATGGTGCAACATACTGTAAGAGACGACCAACTGAGCATGACATTTGAACTCGCAATGCAGCTCATGGTTTTATATTCACTCGGTATGGGAGGGCCACTGCATACTGTGGGGCAAAAAAGTATTTAGTCAGCCACCAATTGTGCAAGTTCTCCCACTTAACAAGATGAGAGAGGCCTGTAATTTTCATCCTAGGTATACCTCAACTATGAGAGACAAAATGAGAAAAAAAAAATCCAGCAAATCTAATTGTCTGATTTTTAAAGAATTTATTTGCAAATTATGGTGTAAAATAAGTATTTGTTCAATAACAAAAGTTCATCTCAATACTTTGTTATATACCCTTTGTTGGCAATGACAGAGGTCAAACGTTTTCTGTAAGTCTTCACAAGGTTTTCACACACTGTTGCTGGAATTTTGGCCCATTCCTCCATGCAGATCTCCTCTAGAGCAGTGATGTTTTGGCGCTGTCGCTGGGCAACACAGACTTTCAACTCGACTTTCTATGGGGTTGAGATCTGGAGACTGGCAACTCCTTCGTTGCCCGGGCGGTGTGTTTGGAATCATTGTCATGCTGAAAGACCCAGCCACGTTTCATCTTCAATGCCCTTGCTGATGGAAGGAGGTTGTCACTCAAAATCTCACGATACATGGCCCCATTCATTCTTTCCTTTACACGGATCAGTCGCCCTGGTCCCTTTGCAGGAAAACAGCCTCAAAGCATGATGTTTCCACCTCCATGTTTCACAGTAGGTATGGTGTTCTTTCTCCTCCAAACACGTCTAGCTGAGTTTTTACCAAAAAGTTCTATTTTGGTTTCATCTAACCATATGACATTCTCCCAATCCTCTTCTGGATCATCTAAATGCTCTCTAGCAAACTTCAGACGGGCCTGGACATGTACTGGCTTAAGCATGGGGACACGTCTGGCACTGCAGGATTTGAGTCCCTGGCGGCGTAGTGTGTTACTGATGGTAGCCTTTGTTACTTTGGTCCCAGCTCTCTGCATGTCATTGACTAGGTCCCCCCGTGTGGTTCTGGGATTTTTGCTCACTTTTCTTGTGATCATTTTGACCCCACGGGGTGAGATGTTGCGTGGAGTCCCAGATCGAGGGAGATTATCAGTGGTCTTGTATGTCTTCCATTTTCTAATAATTGCTCCCACAGTTGATTTCTTCACACCAAGCTGCTTACCTATTGCAGATTCAGTCTTCCCAGCCTGGTGCAGGTCTACAATTGTGTTTCTGGTGTCCTTTGACAGCTTTTGGTCTTGGCCATAGTGGAGTTTGGAGTGTGACTGTTTGAGGTTGTGGACAGGTGTCTTTTATACTGATAACGAGTTCAAACAAGTGCCATTAATACAGTTAACAAGTGGAGGACAGAGGAGGCTCTTAAAGAAGAAGTTACAGGTCTGTGGGAGCCAGAAATCTTGTTTGTTTGTAGGTGACCAAATACTTATTTTCCACCATAATTTGCAAATAAATTCTTTAAAAATCAGACAATGTGATTTTCTGGATTTTTTTTTTTTTTCTCTATAGTTGAGGTATCATAGT
>NW_011357368.1:411904-460473 GCF_000735185.1 Notothenia coriiceps
AATCGCCCAAATGCGGACTAAATCTAGTAACAGTCTGCGCACATTCAAGTGGATGAAACCCAACCCAGACCTAGCTTTAAAATCAGCAGGAGTAGCGATCTGACTACGACTACTGGGCGGACCAGGGTTAGGTTGTACATTTCCTGACAGTAATAACAACAACAAAAAACAGGCATCTTTTCCTCTTAAGCGACACACATACATTGTCATCTACTTTAGAAACACCGGAAAAGTCTGCGAGAGTGTGATTTGAGCTTAAGAAGCAGTCCTGAAGAACCATCATCGCATATTGCATGGCTCGAGGAGCCTAAGACTCAAGATTATCTTTCCAAAAACTCCACTATACTGTAGTTCATATGAAAAAAATAAAGCCCTTGAACCCTTAGAATTGTATTTAAAATAAACTAAGAATTCTTATTGTTGCCAACATTGGTTGACTAAATGTAATATATCATTGATTTACTAAGTTTCACTTTAATATCACTTTTTGTGTGTATATAATTATATTTATGTGACATTTATTGATAACATTTTTGCATTAAGTAGAATCTTACCAATGTAGACAAACAAAGTTGTGACAGACTTTCTGTAGAATATTTAAATAAGTTGACTCTTTTGTGACTTAACAAGTAAATCCAATATTTTTTTATATTTTTTTACTGAAAAAGTCCAATAGTTTAATTGTTTAGAGATGCATTTAGCTAAAAGTAGCCAAAGCTGTTAAATACATTTATGGAGTAAACTTACATTACTTCCCTTTTAAATGTAGTGGAGTATAAGTATAAAGTAGCATGAAATGGAAATACTCAAGTACTGTAATTAAGTACAATTATGAGGTACTTGTACACGACTTGAGTAAATGCACTTTGCTACTTATCCACCACTGACTGAAACCTACATTTCCCTATGGAGTGATTTCCTCTTCAACACAGGGGCGTGCGCGTTCATATAGCAGAGTGCTTCCTCTTCCCGTGCTCGTGCCCGCCAGACAAGAACGATAGAAAATGGCGAGTCAGTGTAAAAGGCAGCAATGCACAATCGACAGGCGCGGCTTTCGGCAGGAACTTGACTCTTGGAAACATAAACTCATTCACTGTGTAGGTAAGGACAATGCCAGGTACACGGTGTACAATTTAACCGGTTGAATTTCGCCTCTTTGCGACCTTTATCGATGTAAATAACCATCTATTACCGGGGCATCTCCGAGCGACTTTTTGTCCTCAACTGTTTCCTTCTCACGGCAGCCAGCCTGAGTACTTGCATATACTGCTGTTTGTGACAATGTTGCAATACTTCTTGGATTTCCTCGCTGTTTTGCATTTTGAACCGAACTGTAGACTTGAGTTATCTAACGATTCTGGCGTTAGTTTGTTTAAAGGGCACCGTGCTTGTTTTAAAGGGAGTGTCTCTATGCGTTGCGTCGGCTAAAAGACCCCGTTTGCTGAGATGCGCGTTCCCGTGTAATGATACTGTAGTATTTTGGATGGGGGAGGGCGAGATATGCCCGTGGTTGATGTTTTCTGTTTGTTTTTCTCAGGCATGCATGAGGTTATGTATTGAGGAAGTGGCAGAAACCTTGCTGCTAGGGGTCTTTTTATTTGTTGGTATTGTTACACTAACTTGAAGTAGCCCTTAAAGCAAATAATTAAAAAGGCCTTCTTGACTTGAGGGTTTAAAGCTATTTTATTATGCATATTTGTATGAGGGTGAGTTGAATCGAAACTATTTTGAACAATTATAACAAAAGCAATTTCGTCAAATAGCAGGAGCTTGCAGAACAGGACCTGGGGGGTTGGACAGGAAGACTTTTAGCTATGCTTATTGCGGTGTCTGTCCACCTTTTTGGTCCAGAACACAGAGTCAAATGACATTTCCTCAACTAGTGCCACTTGCAGTTTGACAGTTGGCTTTTAGTGAAATGTTTTTGCTTTATGGTTAGATAGTAACACAATTTGGTAGCCTACAGACACATTTTTTCTCTCTGAGATGCATTCTAGGTGCAATCCCTTGATTTCACATTTAGTATTACATTCAATATCTTTAACTTTTGTTGTTTACAAACAATTGGTCTGCCTAAGCATTGGAATTTGTTAGAAAAGTTATTGTTTTTTAACTGCTTTGCTTTCAGTAGTGTACAACCATTTTACTTTGCTGCTGTAGGACATTAGACCTTTCTGTTGTTAATTCATGTTTTTTTGTAACACTCGATTATTAAAAGAACCTGTTCCTCCTTAAACAATAAGAATGTATCTGTGAGAAGTTTGAGGACTAACTATCAGCAGATAAAATCAGTGGACTTTAGTGGTGTTATACAATGTTACAGTAGGACTTGAAGAAGATGTAGAGGCCATTTTTAAATCCATGCCTTGCCAACCTCCTTTTTCTGAGTGGGTAACATAGCAACAGCCAATGTGGACACTCAGCACCATCACACACAGATTGATCACACAAATGAGGAGAGAGTTGCTCCGTGACCCAAATGTTCAAATCAAATCAGTTACTACTTTTTGTCTGGTTGAAACAAAGTTGATCTTCACTTATATCTTTCTCATAGGGTAATGTGAATCAAATAATTTCCTGTGTTACTCATTAAGAAACCATTTCCTTCTCATACTTAGGCCTTCTGTTGGCTAAATAGGAAAACAAACTTGCAAACTTAAATTATGAAACAAGTCTATACACATAAATCTGTCTGTCCATGTTTTGAATAAGGTCTCTATGATTTTTTTTATTTTTATGCAACTTATATTTAATTTAAATGCATGCATTTCATGGTTTTGGGCAGAATATGAAACTGAATTTAAAATGAACACATGCATCATCAAATGTATTTAAAACCCAGAACACCACTTCTGGCACTGCTGATCTCAAAATGTCACATTTAATCACTCTCACTTCATCGGGCTGCTCTATGAATAGGTCTCATTGAATTTTTAAATGTATGTACAAGGCGTGTAGTATGTGTGTGCACAAATTCATGCATGTTAAACATTTTCAGCTCTTAGTTTATTTAGGAAAGGAAGAAGCTGATTTCATAACCAGAAGGAGCAGCAGAACAATTGACACAAACCAGTCGACGATGCCAACCGTGTGTGACTTTCAGCCATATAGTCCAGTTCAACAGCCATTATGTCACGGATTATGTAAGATGTGAAAGGCACAATCTAAAAATGTGCAGCATTATTTGGTGGAATAGCGGGGCTATACATGCACAGCTGATCGTTATAATATACATATTATTCTAAGAGCTTACTTTCAATGACTAAGCTAACAATTTAGACCCAGCAAGAAGAAACTTATTCCAGTTAAAGTCTACAATACTAGGTGTGCTCATTATTACAACGAATTGGAGGAAGAATAATAGTTTCTGACTAGTCACTCACTACCCCCAGACCCAGGGCAGTCCAGTCAGTCAGTACCCCCTTTATGATTGACAAATATCCCTTGTGTTTGGGCTATTATTGTAAAGCTGCAGAGTACATGACAACAGCATCAGTCTGCTCTCGGCAGAATGGCATGTTCTGTCCATGACAACAAGGACATACTTTTGTTTGGCTTTTTGGTGGAGAGGGCTGCACGCCACCACCACCCTGCCAATGCTGAAATGGACATTTTGTCTTTGTGTATTTAATGCGAGCAGTCGAACTGAGACAAGGGCAATTGTCCCATAGAACAGCAGCAACAATTGTCTCTGTATGTTTGCCTCTACATGTGTTCATGGTCCACCAGCCCCCAGATGAAAACCGTGTGTGTGGAAATGTGTGTTCTGTGTGGATTTGGGAACATTTGCTAACATCTGAGAATGCCAGTTATTCATGCTTACATTGGACATGTCAGTGAGATTAAAGTGCTCAAATAAATGACAAGCAAATATTGACATCAGGCAGATTGTCTTGTTTATTATTTAAACTTTAGCATGGCCCATTTCCTCCTCCAGCATGTCCCCTCTGATGGGCTTTTGGCCTACATTTTCCTTTAAAAAAAGCCGGCTGAGGTTTGTTGACATTTTGCAAACATAACCACCAGCTTTAATGGATTCACATGGAATGCACTTTCTTTAATTGTGTGTTTCTCTTTGCGTGTACTTCAGCACACTGTGTGTGCATGCATATTTTTCTTTATATTTGCCTAAAAAAATGGCCGTATCATATTTGTTATTCAAAGTTATGCTTTGCGCAGCATTACACCATTTGACTGTCAGTTTGCATCATATCATGTTAAGTATTCATGCAGAGGCTGTTTCCTTGCTGTAGATGTTGCCCAAAGCTGCCACCTCATTGATGTAAAGCCTGCTCCAAACTACTGCATGCTTCTCCTAATGAACACATTGTGTAGCCAAATGACATTTTAAGCACTTTTTGCTCACGCCCATGTAATGTGTAAGCATGTTTTTTTACCCACAGTGAGTTCCCTTTTTGTATATAGCTTAGTAAGCAACAGTAAACGCATTTGAGATGGTTATGCATTAGAAGTGGTCTCTGTGATGATCTGCCGTCGGATGAAAATAGTCATGTTGTGTATCTCGACTAATTTGTGCAACTTTCTCATCTCTGCACTCATCCTCAGCCCCCAGCCCCTTCTAACATCTTCATAACAGCGCTGCTCAGGGATATCGGTAACCCTCCTCATACAAAATTTCACTCTTAAACATCACACACAACATTGGTTGGATTTTTAAAACATGCTGCAGGTTTTTATAAGATAAAATAATGTATGGCGGATAAATCTATGTGTATTCCAAAGGCTGGAGCCAAAGGTGCCAGATATAGCGACGTTTATTTTGGCTGCGTACTGATTCAAGCTTAGGGAAGCTCCCGTTTGCAAGCTTGTGGTCACTCCTTCAGAGATAGCGTTTGTACAGTAGTTGCAGTGGGGGATGGGCTGAGTGGGGGTTGATGCAGCACTGTACACCCTCAGCACTAGAGCGGCAGAGGGAAGGGTGGGTCATCCACTGGAAAGATCACTGCAGTCTCAAGATGAGGCTAAATGTAAGCATTTTATTAACATTTGGGTTTTTTGTGATGCATACATTTAAGCATGATTAAGTTCAGAATTAAAATGTGGGTGATTGCTTGTAGAAATTATGGATGTAAAAGGAATTCATATGGAAGTCCTTGATACTTATAATATGTTCACATAACCCTTCCTGCCACACAGGTTTTGGTTTGTCAGAAACAGTTGTGGTTCATCAGAGGAAAACATTTGACCGGATTTATAAATGTTTGGCATAATTGTGAGTGGACAGGTGCCATAGCGATACCAAACCCATTATCGCTTGTAGCCAGGTTGTGGAAGTAAAAGTCCATCCATTTTGTCTATACACATTAATACATAGCTTTTTAGTTTTAGGCTTTTCAAAGGCTCACAGGACATGACATTTCCGTAGCTGCTTCCTTTTTGTTTTGGATTAATTTGGGTATACTCTATCATAATCATAATTTAAGTGTCTTTGGGTTCAAGAAAAGCGCTATAGAAATATAATTTTTTATTATTATTAGAATGTTGTAGTAATTGCTCGGATAAAACTGAGTAAAATGTAGGACTCTGGATGAAGTCTTAACAACTGCAGAGGAGGTTAATGCGCAGAATTGTATAATTTACAAACAAAGATTTCTCAAAAATGGCTTAAACAATTAAGACACTTGTAACCAAGGACCACAAAACATTATCGCTAAGTTATCTGAAGGAATCCTCTGTGGAATCGAGCAACATCATGGACTTTTTCAAAGAAATACATGTCCACGTCAAATAGGCCTGTTCACTGTTGTGTACTTCCACTGCAATCTGCATATGCTGAATATTGACCTTTTGGCCACACCACCAACCCACGTGGAGCTAGCAATAAGCAGTAAAGAGGGGTTTTAGCACTCATTATGTTCAATTCACAGAGATGTACATCATAGGTTAAAGTTAGGATTTAGGAAGGTTAAGCTGATCGTAGATCTGTGGGATTAATCTTTCAAAGTGCTAGCGGAGAGTGTGTCGTACACTCCTAATCATTCCGCACTTCATTTTTTCTGATTGGCTTGAGATGTAGGTCAGAAGAAGGCTATTGGTCCTGTCAGTAGGATTTAGTGGCATATAGCGGTACGATTGCAACCAACTCAATACTACGATAGCATTTAGGCTATGCGAAAGGTTAAAGACGGTTTGGAATAGGGCTTAACGATATATCGTGTCATGGCGATAATCGCGATATGCGCATGCATGATATTCACATCGCAGGGACGTGCAATTTTATAAATTTTTTATAATTATGTTTTTTTTTTTGTTTTGGTTTTTTAGGACGTGCGATATGAATGATGTAGGTACATTAACTCAAACACGTCATGTTACAATTATTTTGCTGCTTGCTACAAGAGGAAAACTTGCGCAGCTCTCATGTCAGGGGTACTTGAGTGAGTGACATGCAGGCTCTGTATGCACAGCAAACCACCAATCACAATAATTCTTGATCAGATCACAGCAGGCCCCGCCCCGCTAGTTTGCAGAACATCAAAACACCGGTAAAAAATTAGCGAGGCAGAGGAGGACAATACCGGCGAGAATGAAGATTTACTTCCAAAAAGAAAAGCAACATCTGCCATCTGGAACTATTTTGGATACAAAAGTTCTTCATTCACAGATGAACCCCCTTATTTGAGGGTAAGCAACATGCATTATCATGACATGTTAGATCATGACTTAAGGGATGATGAGTCAACCAGTTAAGATCCAGACGTCTGTGACTAAAATCCTTCATCCGGTTAAATGTAGTTTAAAAAAAAACCGCAATATATCGCAGGGGAAAAAAATATTGCAATGTCAGTTTTTTTCAATATCGTGCAGCCCTAGTTTGGAGCCATTATTTGATCCATTGTGGGCTACTGTAGAAACATGGTAACCTCGCAGAGGAGGATGCGCCCTTAGTCAACGTAAAGTTCACATTCTGTCCAGACAAAAACAAAACGCTTTTTAATTTAGTGTGACTCGAGTATTATATTCAATTTCTACCAATAGGATCTCCTTAAGTTACACACCATGACATCTTTTTGAATTGAAAAATATATATTATATATTATTTATTTTTTTGGGGCAGAAAAACCCAATTGTAAGCAATGTAAGTTAGTCTAAAAATCAGATGACTTTCTTTCTCATGTTTCCTGTTTGAAAAGCTTGGTGGAAAGCTAGTCCTGCAGAGATGTCCTTTACCTTTTAACCAAGCCCTCCTCAGAGAAATGAAAGAGTAGGTATCTCTAGATTCTGGGGAGAGAGCATTTTCTCTTCAGTCAAAATGTGCTTCATATCATAGATGTCTCAATAATGGTCATTAGTCCGGGGAGAGTAATGGTAAAGATAAACAGCATTTCTCTATGATTAAAACATAAAACTGCATTTAACTGCTCGTATCTGTTATTACTGAATTTGAGATATCGTCGTCATATAATGGTTAACTTTTGACTTTGCTATACGATTAGGAATAATAGCAAGTATGTGATTTAAAATGTATCATTTCAAATGGACCAATAGTAAACTTACAGTATATAATGCCAGTGATGTTTTAAAAAAAAATTCTTATTATCATTTCTATTCCTTGGTTAAAATAAACTTTTATATTAAGTACTAAATTGTAGACAAAAGTGGCTCTTCTAATCTCCTCAACAGAGATGTTTTCATTTCAGCAAACACACTTGGTATGTTAATACATTTTCATTTCAGCATACCTAAATTTAAGCTTTGCCTTCACTCGACTATAAATTGTCTGGAGGAAAGCCACATTATGCATTTAGAGTAAATAAATAAACAAGGCAACAAGGGTTGAAAATAACAAAATGGTCTTGAATCATCCTTTTCCTCGTATAGAGAAAAATGATTAACGAGAATGAGTAACGTTGTCCTAAAAAAAAAACGTAATATGCTGTATATAAGGCCTACGATAAAAAAAAAAAAAGAACTCTAGATTCCTGCCTCCCCACTTTTGCAGTGGATGAAAGGACTTCTGTTAGCCTCATTAACCTGATATCGCTCGTATGTCATTTTCATTAATCCTCAATATGTTTATAATTAGGTCTAAAGCCCGATGGCAAATACTACCGGTCTTCTTTTTGCTTTGTTCTCAATATCACTTTATACCTTTGCTTATTATTGTATCTGGCTTCAGATAACCATACACCAAACCAGATATGTTGTGAGAGCTCAATGGTGGCCTTATTCCTTCTTAAGTTAATTAGTTTGTGAATGTCCCTCTTTAAACAGGAAATATAGCGGAAAAGTTAACCATTCTCAGTTAATTTTACATCCGAAAGTACGTTACATTTATGGCAACTGTAGGGCACTCGATACAGTGATGGTGTTTCTTTCCCTTTATTGTGCATTTTAACTGTAGCCATTATTCCGTTTTTATACACATTTATTTTGTAGAGCTTGCATGACAGCCATACATGCTATAAATATTTTAAGTTGCTGGATTAGTTTTTTTGTGAAGGGGTTCTTTTTATGATTCAATGATGTCACATAGTGGGATGTGCGCTATCTGCCAGTCTGAATGCATGTTAACGTTGCCTCAAAGTCATGGTTTACACTATGACACATTTAAAATGCCCTAAACTGAATTCCTGAAGAGTAGTTTGATGTCATGCCGCTTCTCTGTCAAACGAAAGTGGATGACCTACTTTTCTCCCCCTGCCTTTGAAATATTTCAGAAAATAGGATTGGATAGCTTCAGCTGAAGTCCTGTGCACTAACCCAGAAACAGACTCATGCAGCTATAGGCAAGGCAGAGTTTCACCCCCCCCCCACACTCCCCTCTTTATGTTTGGCTGTTGAAAAGTGGGTGGGAATTAGTAGGGAGCAGAGCGAGGGCATTTTAACAGATGACAGCTTTTATTGAATCCACTGTGAGTTTTGGAAGAGGGTGGACGGTAAGGACTGTTCATTTTCTCACTAGTTTTTCTGTGAAGACGTACTGTAAATAGGCTTTCAGTACTATGTTAGTGTGTTAGGTACACATTTGGGTAATTTTGTGATGTTTTTATTATTTTAAATATAAGTCTAAATTCTTCAATAATTTGTCAATTCTACAAATGCAAATATGTTTTTAATTTCCTCTTTTCTTTTTTACAGCCATTTGTTTGGCTTTTTTATGTCAGAATGGTTTGATTCATTCTACTTCTGTGTTTTGGTGCCTACTTCATTTGATGTAGCACTCTGACTCATTTAAAATCCAGTTCAGTAGACAGATGTTATCCTGACCTCTTTAGCGCTTGATTTAATGCATATAGTGGTTTTGGATTTGTTACATTGACCCCGCGGCAATAAGCAGACATTGCATATATTGTGTTAATGCACTGTTGAACCAAGTCCTATGCAGCATAACACATTACATCTTTGAAACAGCTGTGGCTGTAGGACACCACCATCTCATCAGTAATGCATCCAAGATTTTCTGTTTATGTGATAACAGATGTTTTGCTAGCTCTTTTGAAGTTGCTTAACTGCATTTAGTGAAATGTGAACATTTGGTTTGGCAGGATTCCCAATCTGCAACATTGTATAGGATACTTTAACACTATCATATAGCGCTCTTCTCCTTAATGTTACAGCAAGCAGTCACTCCCAACTCTGTAGGTGCTTTAGTTGCTTGGCAACAGGAGGATGAAGTGCATGTATTTACTGTTGAAGTAAAAACCTGGGGTGAAAGCTGATAATGTGTCTTTTTTAAAAGAAGTGGGGGATTGCTCATAGGGGTTGTCAAGAAGAAATGGAAAGGCAAAGACTGCCTGGGTGAATGTACTGGACATTATCACGTGAAGTGTCAGTGATGTACAGTAGACCATGCTCCATTTTCTTTTCTTCCTTGACTACAAAAAATTAATTTGGGCCCTTGGGCGAATGAGGCTGCCCTAAAGAGTGATTCATTTTGTTCTGCTGTTTTGAGCACAAAGCCTCAGTTAGGAGTATATCTTAACAAATACTACGTCCAAATGTATAGCATTTTTGACTGCATATTTATTGTATTTCATATTTTTCCTCAGGGTTTGAGAGCATTCTCGAAGGTCTATTTACTCCAGGGCTGGAAGAGGACCTCAAATTATTTAAAGGTAAGTGCATGAATGAGATTTTTTGGTTAAATCTGAAAGTGTCGTCATGACTGCTGCATTGTACCATGTGGTACCTCTCTACATTCACTCTACCAGACTGCAGAAGAGAAGACGCCTTGTATTCCCACAGGGTTGCTGTTTAGGAGGGCGTGGTGGGGCTAGTGTAAAAGTCCACAGTGTACTACAGACATTTTTAAAATGCATGATGCTAGTGAGACAATAGTGGCCATTAATTTGGTTTTCATTCAAGTTTCACTGAGACGATTGTCAAAGTCTAAGTAGACCTTCTACAATAGCAATGGGGGGAATACGGCTGCTGGACATTATGTTAAAATGTATCGCTCTACTTTTAATTCACTCAGTCTCACCGAAACAAATCAAAAACCCTTTATTTCCTAGCCCATGCATTTCTTTCATTCATACATTTTTGTCTTGTTATTGAGTCGTCATCTGAAGAATAATGCATACTGATTGTTGGAGACTGTAGGTTTCAAACAAAACCATTGTTATGATGTATCCCAACTATTTAACATTCAAAGATTCTAAGGCTTTATTTTCCTATGCACAATAGCTATAGTGTAGTTGGTGGTGGCAATACTAATCTTCCCATTCCCAGGCTCCTACAACAGGGCATCATTCAATATGCTTAATAAATATATATTAATATAAAAAGAAAATAGGGTTCTGTTGAAACCAACAAACATAAGATTCAGTCTGATTATGAACCCCCTTTTTTTAAAGATATTCATTCTGGTAGTAGGCGTAGGAGGGAGCAGAAGTGGTTTGGATGTATATTTGCTGTGACAATGTGGCATTGGCTTGACGTAAGCAGTGACCGCAGCCTGATCGTCCTATGATGGGCGGTTATTAAATGTCAAAAGGTTTGTTGCTGCACCTTTTATTAAAAGCTCTTACTATAACCGTGGGCCAAATCTTCCTCTAGTGTCCTCCATGTTGAGGCACTTGAGTTTTAGGTTGTCTGATAATACACATTGTTTAGAAAAGCAAAAAAGCATAGATTTGTTACACAGTTGTATTTCATTGCTTGTCATCTGTTCTGTGCCCTTAGACCTTGAGCCGACAGCAGTGTCTGACTGGTCATTCGATGAAAATTGTTTATTCTGCTGTTTGAGACGAGACAATGTAAAGGTAAGATTTAATGTTTTCTCTTTTTCTTTCCTTACATTCTGATGGTGTCTTTCAGAATTTCTGAAGTTGTTGGAGGAAATACTAAAATCAGAAGACGGATGGATGTTAGGAAAGCATTTGAAGTGCCCATGCTCTCTAATACTTTGCTGTTTACTAGCAGAATTAGTTGTCGTCAAATTACATAAAGAGAGCAATATCAGTCTGAACTGAGTAAAGCGAATGAAACAACATTCCCATGTATTGGTCAGTGTATATATGTCCTGTTTAGGTCTGAAGACCGTTGACTAAAAGGGTTGTCATTTGACAGGAACACTTAATTGGCTTAACCAACGAGGGGATTGAAGACAAACCGAAACCTCTCCTGGCTAAAGATCAGAACACAATCAGCCGACTAGAGAAACAAGCCGAGGAATTTCTCCATGCAGTCCTTGGCAGAAAAGGCGAGTCTTACTGCAACAGTACTTGAATGTTATGACACTAAAATGCTTATTAACAGGGAACCTGCTTTTATTGTAAATTATAAATGTAAATGTTCTACCCTATTGCTACAGATCCATTAGTGAATTTTCACTAAAGGTACTTGACAGTTTTTAACCCCATGTGTATTTCCTTTCAGATGTGCCACATTTCTCGGACCCAAACATTCCTGTAGTGGCTCGAGAGATCCTTCAGAGAATGATGCGACAGTTTGCTGCCGAATATACCTCAAAGAACAGCTCCTCTCAGGACACTGGCTCTGATTCCCAGCCTTGCTCTGACCAAAGCCTGCCGACCCCCTCCTTGATCTCAGGGGCTTCTCCTCCTGCCAGCCCCGCTGCCACCGTGGCTGGGCCCGCACACAACCAGAACCCCGTCCTCAGCAAGCTCCTCATGGCTGACCAGGAGGCTCCTCTGGACCTCACCATCAAGAGGCCCCCGTCTCTGCCTACTGAACAAGGTAGTGTGAACACTTCTGCAACAGGGCAGCTATTCATGCCTGAGCTAGGGCTCTGGTAGTTGGCCAGGCTGAACTTAACATTGAGTTTTTTTCCCTTCCTTCCTTCCTTTTTTTTCTTTTTACAGATGGAGTTCTTGACCTATCTGTCAAAAAGAACCGCTACAGCAGCGGCAGCCTGTCTGACCGTAGCCCCTGCCTTTCTCCAGCCACTTCCACACTCAAAGGGTAAGATATATTTTTTTATTTAGTCTCCACTCCTTAAGTCGTGATGATTTCAAAGACATGTTACATTGTAGTTTAGGTGAGTCACAAAATGAATTTGGAATGAGGGGATAGAGTTAGTGGCATCAATTAATTTGCATTAGCTCAGTCCTGACATCTCAGAGGCTTGAACAAAATCAACAGCAACACACAGGGTTGTGCTAAAAGTGTTTTTGCTACAAATAAACAAGAGATAAGGGTTTTTCTAACTGCAAGAGAGGGACATTCTTTGTGTGCTTCTGCTGCTAGACTCTAAATTTAAACTTCACTCCAGTGTGTCCTTGTGGATGCAGTTGTTTCATGCTGCTATTCAAAATAAATGACTTGCAGACATGAGTTTAATGCAGCCGCCTGGTCCTAATTTCTGTGTGACCTGTCACTGGTATGGCCAGCTAGGGAATAATGGGTAGCATCTTGGTAATTTGCGAGCTACCTCGGCTTAAAAGGATTTGGTTAGCTCTGCCTTGTTGTGGTCCATTATTGTCTGGCAAGGAACTGGCTGGCCTGATTATAATGATTTACGACAGGACTCAGTCTTGCTCATGTTCTTGAGTCTTGCAACTCCTTTTGGTCAAAAAGTCTCATTGAGGACTGTGGCCCTGCACAAATGCAGCGGATATAGCTATACATATTTATTTTAGCCCAATCCTCAGAGGGTTAGGGTTATGTTGTAGCAGAAGTAGAGGTGTTTAAATAAATAATGTCATATTTGCACATCATGTTCTTCTCCCGAGGAATAATTGAATTAAGTTTTTATATTTTCAAACAGTAAGCATTGTTATTATGCTGCCAACACAGGTAGTTTTCCTAGAATACGTGCAATATGTACACAAACATGACATGATTCCAATTTAAATGGAATTTGCTGTAGCCGTGTAATTAATTCTTGATTTAAATCAAACATTTGAGACGATACCTTTATCCAAATAGAATTGATTTTGTTTTTGTTTTCCCCTTTAGCAAAGCCCCTTGATAGTTGTTGTATCCATCTGGACTTAAATGTACCGATAATGACATATATATTTATTAAACACTAGAGGCTTTGCATGCTCCTCAATGAATGTTTTGAGAGCTGATATAATCAAAAAGTGATGATCAGTCTAAAGGTATAAAGCTGGCTCTGATTTTTCTATTATATTTTATTAATTAATACAAAAAAAAAGTGAATTGCATTATTTGTATCTTTGTGTGACCATACTTCAGTTGGGTTTTGACTCTCGACACACAAAACCCTCTGCTGGCTTACTCTTTTATTTCTGCGCTTGTTCAGTGGTAACGTCACACAAAATGTCCAGAGCTTTGCATCAGTCATTTTGTATGACATTGTTAGTGTGCCGTGCTCAACAGCTACGTGCCAAGCTGCCTTACTGCAATAACAAGTATTGCCTCCTTCTGGCTATGCTTTTTCAGCCAAGACTCCAATAAATGCCTTTTTTCTTTGCTTTTGTTTTGATGTTTCTTTGCCCTTTCTCTTCTTTTTCGTTCTTATCTATTATGTTGATGCAAAAGTTGTAAACAATCACAGCAATTAAATAAAAAATTGTCAAACTTGACACTTTTTTTTGTTCTTAAAAGTCACACTCAACTACGCAGTCAGGTATTTTAAAACAGTGATGTTACCAAAGCAAGGTCATATAATAAAGGAGTGGCCAACATCCTCCCCTCCCCAACCCATCCTCCTTTAGAAAAGAGAGATCAGGCACTGTGCAAGCTCTGCTTACACCCAATTTCCTTCCATCCAATCAGGCCTTCCTTGAGAGCAGACGGGCAAGTCGGGCTGTTTATGAAGAGCCTACAGGATGGGATGAGGAGGGAGAATATCGGCCACTCCAACCGTTATAAGCCTTCCTCAGCTCTTGCATACTCGCTGCACATCAAAGAGGAGCCCGATCTGGAGAGCGACCCTGAGTCACCTCTCGGCAACGGCTCCAGACCTTCTGACCTTTTCAAAAATGGATCTTCCTCCTGGAGTTCTAAAAGTCATTTTGGGGCCCTCCTCAAACTCAAAACCAACAGCGAGGCTAGTGAGCACCTTAAAGACATACCCAGGTTGTTGGAGGCTGCTGGACTTTTGACAAAGTCACTTGGTTATGACAAAAGAAACCTCCAGGAGACCTGTAGGGACCACAGCCTCGCTCTTTCTCATACATCACCTTTTGACCTCAAGATCCCCCAGGTGCGAGTTTTGACCTCAGCAACAGACTCGTCTTGGGATTCCCTTTCCACCGAGTATTCGAGATCAGCTTATGAGAACGGTCTGGGAAAGGCACTTCGTTCCATACTACCCAGACAGATCCAGAAAAAGAGCAGTGGGGGTTTTAGTAGCTCAGGTTCAGAAAAGGACTATTGGCCTTATGACACTGACCGCAAATCCTCTCAGGGAAGCTACCCTCAGGAATCAGAGTCAGATCTAGGTAACAAGCAGCCGAGGAAGAAGCGTGGGCGATACCGACAGTATAACACCGACCTGCTGGAAGAGGCTATCGATATGGTGATGGGTGGGAAAATGAGTGTGTCCAAAGCCCAAACCATCTATGGCATTCCACACAGCACCCTGGAATACAAAGTGAAAGAGCGACTGGGGACCTTGAAACACCCACCCAAAAAGAAACTGAAGCTGTTAAAGATAGAGGAGCATGGTGTTTCACGGTCCCCAGAGAGGACCCAACTCTCCCAGCAAATTGTCAAAAGGGAGAGTGTATCTGACGAGAACGGAGAGGATTTCCATGATGGAAGCCTCTCATCAAATGAGTGATATAACTTTAATGTACCAATAATGATGTACTTTTTAACCCTGCAGAGGTTGCATTTGCCAGACAGTGGTAGTAGCTGACTTGTTTTCCCACAAGCCTTAGTGGTTTACAGTAACATTTAAATCTTATACCTATATTTATTATTCATCTATTTAATTCTTCACCTACCTTTTGGTCAGTTAAAAATGCTATGGCCATCTATTTTGCACACTCAAAGTGTCTCCTTGACCTATATATTGTGCCTGGAAGGCATACTTGCTAATTATAATTAACAATATTGTTAGTAAATGTAAATTTATTTATTTTGGTTATGTTTTTAAATGAGTCATTCCTGGCTCTAACATGTATTTAAACATGTTAGAGCCATATTGAATAGTTGTTAAGGAAGTGGCGCCCCTTGGTGTCTTCTCTCAGTACTGTTCAGAGCACTTGTTATGTTCAAAATGAACATATAGTTTATCCTACAGAGTATGTAGGTCATTATGGATGACAGCGAAGGTCTCTGTCACTGTTTTGCAAATGCACTTCTATCACTAAAATTGACACTGGAGATGTAAGTAAATTATATTCAGAGTATGTATTTATTCCAAACACTATATACAACACATTTATTTATTATTCTAGTCTGTTGCAATAGCATGATGTGTTGTCCAGAATTTTCACTTTCCTTATGAATCCAAGTCAAGCACGACACATCTTTGCCACCTAACTTTTATCCCTATGTGTTGCTGTCCTTTTATGAATGGTATTTTTTTTCATTGCCTTCACTGCACTCAGGATAAATGCAGTTTGGGAAGCAATACTTGTCAGTCAAAGAAAAACATCTCTCAGATAGTAGATCACTGTATACACATAAATATACCTCAGCTAGAGATAAGCTTAACTGAAGCATTGCTTCATGTTAGTCACCTCTAAAGGGGTTGATGACCAAACCCCCCTTTTTTGAGGTAACATTTCAGGATGTCTTACTGACAAGTATGCGTGTTCTACTCTCCGATAACTTCACAACCTACCTTAACTAGTTTTCAGTAGCATTTCAGTGCCAGTGTAAGCCTTCAGAGCATCACAGTTCTTTGTGAATCAGGGCTTGTCTTTTTCAGATTTCAGGTATTATCTCTGGGAATGTCTTTCTCCACAGGAGAAGGGCAGAATTGTTCCTTTTTTATTTACGATGTATAAACAATTATACATATACAGCACATATGTACTCATCTCGCTCGCACTCGGCACATGATAAATAATTCTCCTCGGGTCAATTAATAACATGTATCAGGTTTGTGGGGATGATACTCTGTTTTAGTGACCTGATTATTCACAGTCAAAATAGCGCACTAGCTGAACACTTGTTATCAGTTAACTTTTAACTCTTTAAAATACAATAATGTATATGTTAAAAAGGTTTACGTCATGTTAATAAGTATGTTAGAGTCAAAATCTGTCATTTCAGAAGCTCTTAGCTCAGTCATTATTTTATAAAAAACACAACTTTTATCCATCAATATTAGCAACTGGAGTCAAACACACTGACTGACTGACTGTGCTAGCTTGCTAACATTTGCTAGCTAGAAAAGTTAGCAAACATGTTAGCTGCTGTCATGCCTCTACCCACATCCACCTATTGCTGAAGTTACCAAGGCAAAAATTCAATGAAAATAAATCTCTTCATCTTGAACCAGGTGAGAGTGCGGGTTAACACTCATTCCACCATTTCCTTGAGAGTGTTTCTGTGTTGTATCATGGGAATGGTACAACACGTTAAGGATAAAAAGCTTTTAAAAACCCTTTTCATTGAATGTTTGCCCGGTATTTTTGCTCTATCAGGACGCCTCATCATGCATTACCACTTATACCTCAGGACATTCCAGAATATGGGATCATGGCCCAATATTCTTTCTATCAGGTCGATGCACAGCTCGAGAAAATCTTGGTCTTTTGTTTTTCCTCCAGCATTATAAATGTTGCTTGGATGAAAATTGATGTTTTGATAAAAGAAATGATTATTTCACCTCAAGCATTTAACTCCTAACATAACATAAACTTAAACATGTCAACATTTTGAAGTGAGAGTTGGTTCAGCAGTAACATAGTTCAGGGACTCGCACACTTGTATGTTAATCGCAATGTAACAATGGAATAACTTTGTTGGATGGTACACCTTCTAACTTTTTGAATTTCCTCCGTAACTTTCTCCTAATACAGGCTTTATTACTTTGTTTTAAATTGGGTTGCATCTCCTCTCACGTTTAGTTTAAACTTTTTGATACATTTAACAAATCAACCGCTCTTAATTGCATATATTTTTTAACATACTCACAAAATGTCGTCATCACTTTGTCTTGGTTAAAAAATGAGTAGCCACTCCAAGTACACTTGTAAGATTAATACCATTAGGTCAAATCTACTCGCTGTTTCGCTTTCATTAACTGTATTTTTTAGCATTGACAATCATCCAGCATGACTCAAAAGCCACACTTATTTTCTCCTTCCGAGTGTTAAACGCATGCTTAATGAATTTGTTAAAGGCATACATGCGTTTTGGGTTCATTGACGGGTAAAAAAAATTAAATGTTTGCTCCTTTATTGTTTATTGTAGCAAATCTAATGGCCGACTACCTCATCTGGAAATCCCATATCACAGTCTACTGTTCTCATAGCTGTTTTATGTAGCAATTTCTCATGTACACAACACAGTTTATTGTAAAATATTTGAGTGAAGGTGAATAGTTTACAGAAAAAGCTTTCAAAAAGTTATATAGGACGGTAGAATATCTGTCGAATTCAACCGTGTGTAAATATTTCAACGTATCCTTGTAGTTAATTGCCTCCTCATATATTTAATATTTATGTTGTCTTAATCCTTTTCCCTTTTTTCGGGTCCGGCTTTTGTTCGCACAGTTGTGACTTAGGGAAACCTTTTTATTTCCATAGTGGGGGAAGAGTTTACATCCCCTTGCATTTCTACACAAACTGATCTGTGGAGTTATTTTGTTAATGCAATATTTATTAATCAATATTTATGAACTAATGATTTTATCACCACTTAAGTAACCATGAATGTAAATGGCTTTAATCAAACAAAAGGTTGTCCACTGAAGTGTTAATAGACATAGGAAGATAATGCTTAAAATATATATTTAACTATCTTGCATAATAAATGCGAAGGGATAGCATTTAAGATTGTCCCGCTTTATTGTGTTGGGAAACTTTTGCTTGGTAAATATATTGTTTGAGGACTGAAGGTCCAGAGCAGAGAATATGCCTGTATTTAAAAAGAAAATGTACATAATTTATGTTTGATTTAACATTGTACAGGAATGACACTGGGTATGTTTTGCATGATTGGACTAAATCATTTGTGTCAGTGGGAAGTTAGTTGTATATGGTGACGGTTTATCTTTGGGGGTGATTTATTGAAAATACTGGAGTGTTGGTGTGTTTACTGTCAAGTCAACAATGTATCAAGTAGATAAACTGTGAAAGTTAAATATCCAGAAACCTGTTCAAATCTGGTTAATGGCTCACTGGACCTGTGGTAAAATATAGTTGTGCTTAACTGCCAGATAATTTCTTTCCGCGATGTGCAGTATATGGACATTGTTGATGAGTTAACACCTCCATGTTTGTGTGCTTGAAATATTGTTGAAAAGAGTTATGTTTGCTTCTGCTTGTTTAGTTATTGTAATCCTCTGGAAGAACAAGGCATGTACTTTGTGTCAGTTCCCTACTTTATTGCAAAGGAAAACAGAGAGCGAAACTCTCAGGGATGAAACACTTACCACAAGTTATTCAGGGACTCCACTTTACTCCTTAGAAGCTTGCAAGCAGGATTTAAAGAGGGCTTAGCAAAACATTGGTCAGGTTCCAGCAAATGTTATTTTTTTAATCTCTTAATTATTTTTCAAAAAATGTACATTTGAGATATTTGGCATGCCATACAGCTTTGTGTTTGGATCCCAACAAATCTCAGTGCGTCTTTCTCCGTTTTATTGTTTTTCATACTTGTTACACAATGAATGTCAATATAACCTACCTACAGGTACGATGTTGACCAATGGCTATTTAGTTCAACTTTTTCTTTCAAGTTCAGTGCCTCAAACAGCACATCTAATTTAAAAAAAAAGACTTAATGTAACATGCAGACATTCTGAAGATATTTACAGAAAGTCCTAAGATATATCTCAGATATTGCATTGCAGCATTTACACCTCTTGAAGGGTGTATTGTTTCATTTGCGAATTGGAGCTGAAATCCATGTTTATTTTTAAATCACTGTCCTTCTTGTTTCTTTTTGCATCTAGTCGAATATACTGACAATACTCCAATAATATTAATAATCTAAATTTCACTTTGCCACTTATGCTTTATAGCTGGAGTATCATACTAGGTATCGGCTACATAGCAAGCTTTACACAGCAAGCTTTACAATAGATATACCACCATCTCCTCTATAGCTTAAGGGTGATATGTGAAACGCTATAGGTTTCAGCTTTACTTAGTCAAAGAATACATTTTCTTAGTATGTTATTAGGCAATGCAAAATGTATTATTGTATAGAAATAGTTTGCAAGTATTTGTCTGGAGCATAAGATGTCAGACAATGCTCAACATAGCTTTTTATGACCACATATTCATCATGCAGTTGCCAGCACCTCTCTCTCAGCGGCACACGCTGTGGGCTAAGCTATGTCTCCTTTTCATTACTCAGCAAAGCCTTGTGACATGTCACCTCAGGAATCCAGATGTGGTTTCATGTATCTGTCTATTGTTCTTGTTGAAAGACCACTGTATCATTAGAAGGACTTGTTTTTTGTTTTTTATTTTTACAAAGAAAATAACCTTTTCAGAATTATAAATATATTTTTGGCATAATGTAATGATATAGATGCTCCAAAGGTCGCGATGATTTTGTAATAGACCTACCTCACTGAAAAAAATGTTAGCCACAAATATAAAACATGCTCCCCAGTTGACTGATAACATTAGATTTGCATCAACATAAACTAAACCTCCCAAGTATTAGAAATAATAACTTAGCTTTGTTTAGTCATGCTTGATTTTTCTTTTACTAGTTAATTTGTCTTAAGTTGTTAAGCACTTATATGTAATTGCCACCCTTTGCACTAGTTATTAAATACATGAAAAATTGACAAAAAATATCTACTCTATATTTCCCCCCAATGTATTTGCTCTTTCAAGTTTTAAACATGTGTTTGACCTTTTAATCAAAGTGGGCCACCGTTACTAAATGTGTTGTGCATGTGTAAGATGTTCTTGATGTATACTGTAACAAAAGGCACCACTGTGCAAAGAAAAAAAAATGTAATATCTGTAACAATGTAATTGGTCATGTTCACTGGATGAAAGGCTCACTTTTAAAATCACCTATTCTTCTAATAAATATGCAATGATAAACATTGTGTACCGTTTGTGAATTATTTGGAACAAACATTAAGCTCCAACTTTTGCCCAGTAAACTGGTCAAAACAGATTCAAAGGAACATTTCTCTGCATAAGTTTAATAATCACAAACCAATCAATAGTATAAACCAATAATGCTTCTTCTTTGTGTGCAATAACATCTTTTTTTTTTTTTCCTCAGGGAGTCTCAAGACTTTCCTATTGCAAAGGCAACAGACCTGCAGTCGACCTCCACGCTGGAACGCTTCATGGCCAAACTCTGTACTCAACATCAGAGACAGATAGTAGATGCTATAGGTTTTCTACAGACTGAGGTCAAAGCACTGGCATCTTCCAATACACAGAACGTTTCTAACTCTCCCTCTGGGATCCAGGGAAGTGCTTTTTCCACTTCAAAATCCAATGAACTCACTCCTAAGAAGTCATGCCCTGAGCTTAGATTTCCCAGTGAATCCACTCCCAAGTCAGAAGTCCAGGATATGTCCTATTCTATCCCAAGCATCCATGCAATTGGGAAAGTTCCAAACAATGCTGTGTTGCTGAAAACATCAACTGGCCCTGCTCTGGATCTTCGCACCCCTGGGTCAGGGAGCAACCAAGCTTTAGTCACTCCCACTGCAAATCCATTGGATTCAGAAAACAACCGCCATGGTGATCATGCTCCTCTTAAGATGAAAATCATGGCCAGCAATGTTGCTGCCGGTAAAAAGTTATCATGCGTGCTCAACGCCTCTCTTTCATCTCACTCTGACACATTGGAGGACAGACAGGGTAACTCAAATGTATCTAACAGAACAGAGAATCACAGTGCTAGACTCAGCTCCTCTATGAAAAGACACACTCAAACAAGTCATGCAAATCATGTTAGGCAGAGAGATATTCTTGGGCATGCCAAAGATAAACCAGCAAACTTGTTTTCACTTCACATGAGCATTCCTTCCGACTCCCCGCGGACTGCCAGGAAGACCGTCAGGTCGTCCTCTGATCATGGGATTAGGGACTCAACTTGTAAAGCATTGGCTGACCCTGATCTTGGCCTCTGTGACATTGTTTTTATTGACAAACCAATAACAGAGTGTTTTAAGGAACAGCAGCGTGTCTTGCTTCCTCGCCGCAATGCCAGGAAAAGCACCAGAGGACATTTGTATTCAGATGAAATCTGGGAGTTGAAAACTGTCCGTACATTGGCGGGGAGGGGCAACTGTCCCAATCCAATGCCAGATATGATCACCTTGGTCACCCCAAAACAGATGCTTTCAAAGCCTGAAGGTGTACCATATGTAGATATGCCTTTTGCTGGAGCAGGTAGAGAGACAATGAGTCAGCAAATGTCCAAAGAAGTGTCCAATGAGAGTGTGATACCAGGAACAGGAGATATGGTGGAGGTAGCAGCCAGTGAAGAAGACGTAATAGTAGAACATAGTCAGACAGACAGGTGTCAGAGCAAAGAGCAGTTGGTCCCTTCCTCTCTGATAAGGTCCCCAAAAGAAAACAAAGAAATGAACATGAACACAGATGTAGAAATGGACACAAGTGCAGATTCAGTGGAGACAAAAGGAATTGAAAAACTTGTTTCTCAGGCTCCATTTGAAGCAGAACCTTTTAACAAGCATGAGCCTCAAGAGGACATGCATGAAAGTCCTGAGCAAATAGCCACCGAAACAGTAGTGGGGCCATTAGAGGATAATATCATAAATGAAGATGAGCCCCAACTTTCATTAGATGGACTGCACAACAGTGAGCCTGTTCTCATGCAGATTAGTGCCCCATCACCAGTGGCTCAAGTTGAGGAAGAAATAAACGAGAATAAAGGGGAAGAAATACAAGATGAGAAAAGTCAGGATCTTCAACCGGAGGCAGAGAAACACAATGACAACTTCAACGTGACAGAAAAGTCCAACATCACTGATTTGGCAGCGGAGCCAGTAGACAAAGAGCCAGAAATGAATACATCTGAAGCAACTGACTGTGTAGTGCCTTTAGAGACTGAATGCGATAATGACGAAGACGTGTCCACAAAGTCACTTGACGCGCTCTTGAAGGAATTGCCCCCTTGGCGTAGAAAAAAGGGTACTGCAGCATCACCGTCAAAGCTGATAAGAGAAACAGACGCTGTGGTCGTGGGTTTTGTCAATGGTAGACCCATATCGGCCTCTGATAGAAGTCTGCGGCGTAGATCAAATAGCACCACATCTCCTACTAAAACCCCAGTTAAAACTAGTCAGAGTGTCGACATCAAGACTTTGGTTGATTCAGCTGTTGAAAACAAACATTCGGAGGAGCATCTAGCTGAAACAGACATCGCTGTAAAATCTATTGATACTACTCCTGAGATTCAGAAAGATAAGGAACCGTCTTCTGCCCCACCAACGAGTCCAACATCTACATTTCCCCCCAAGACCAAATTAACCCGGAAACAAAAAAGAGATAAGGATGGTTTGTCTGTACTGTCCGAGCAGCGACAACTTAGATCGAAAGGAACTCCAGTTTCATCGCCCGAATCTAAGGATGCCATTTCATCTCCAAAACCTACTGCTACCCATGCTCTTCCATCTACAGAGACCCTTCCCTGCCTACCCCTCTCTTCTTCGCTTCCTGTTACTTCTCCTCCTTCAATCGAGTCATCTTCCCCTGAAGAGTCCAAAAAGAACACAGTCCCAGTCCCAGAGACACTGGCGGAAGATAACATTGATAACTCGCAGCAAGAAGAGGCAACCCCTGAAGAAATACAAAACAACATAGAAGAAAATACATCGCAGGCCAACGAGAAACCACCGTCTACAAATGCTGTAGTAGAAAGCATTAAGAATGAGAAACAGCCACTTGTGGTATCAAGTCCATTAAAAATTGAAAGCCCTGTAACGACTGAAATGCCAACGCAGATTACGCCAATAACAAGTAAGCGGGTTCTCCGAAAGGAGGCACAAGCAAGTGATGTTGCTTTGCCGCAGAAGTCAAATGTAGAACCTTTAGGAGACAAGTCTGCAAGTGAAGATGAGAGCAGTTCTTCCCTTTCAGACAAACCGGCAAGAATGCCATTACGGAGTGAGAGTAAGACTGAGATGCCTCCAACTATTACTCATTCATCACCAGTTGACAACAAGAAATTGGCTTTGAGATCACAGAGATTAGCTGTACCATCTACCAGTGCTACTGTAGCTGGAAGACCGACTGACCTAGCTTCCCCTATTAGAATAATCCCAGAAAAAGCAGCCAAAGCTCAGATGAAGCCTCTTTCAGTGGCTGTTGTGCCGGAGTTTCCTCAAAGCTCTGCCCTTCCTATCAATACACCAAGATCTCAGCCCCCAAAACAAACTAACAGATTCCTTGAACATTTGAATGGTGAAGAAAACCAACAACTTATAACAAATCTGAACATTAAGTATGATAAAATGCAAAAAGGCTGGGTGCAATTGGACAAAGAGGGTCAGCCGCCAACAAAGTACAAAAACAAATCAGACAGGCAGGCAGCCATATGGAAAAGTAAGCGCAGGGCACGGAAATCAAAGTCTTCGGATCACCAGAAATACTCGCCTTTCCAAATGCTCTTCGTGAAAGGTTTTAATCTCTCCAGTATCTGTCGCTGGTACCTTGAAACAACAGAAACAAAGTCCCTCGTCATTGTCAAGAAAGTAAATACACGTCTTCCGTCAGAAACTCAGCTGTGCTTCCACAGTGCTAGTTCTTCAGGGGCCTCTCAGGGAATATTTCCAAGCCTACAGGCTGAGCGTTTGAAGAAACATTTGAAGAAGTTTGCCATCGCCTCTCCTGTAAAGAGCAACCCCAAGAGTCAGAAACTTATTGCTAGAGCCCTGGAGGCAAATGCAGTCAAAGAGAGAGAAGAACTGCCCAGTTCTACTCAGACTGCCAAAGCCTGTGCCCAGGGTGAACCCCAGAAAGCCTCTGGTAAATCAAAGAATCCAGCTAGCGCAAGGATCCTGAAGAAATACTCTAATATCAGAGAGAAGATTCAGCAAACCAATGTTAGACTCAAAGAGGCCTCAAAAACCTTAAAAAACAACAATGTGAAAAGACTGGACAGTAAAAAGTCAGCCGCCAAGTCAAATGTGAAACCATCTACGAAGGCACAAAAATCAGCCCTATCTGTCGGGAAAAAAATGAAAGCATCTGCTGCAAAGATGGAAAGAAGGAAAACATTGGCTGGTAGAAAAACTACAAAGCCTCCGGTTCAACAGAGGGCGGTCAAGGCTCAGGGCAGCAGTAGAGCTTCAAGAGATGCAACTAAAAAAGACAAAATGCCAAAGAGATCTTCTCAACGACTAGGGTCTCCTAAAGTATCTGACCATAACCCGGGCGACAAATCGAAAAGCAAGGCCGACAATAAAAAACAAACTGAAGCAGAGAGAGTCGATGTTGAAAAAGCAGCTCTAAATAAAGGGAGTCCTAGCAAAACGCTCGCTAAGGAAACGTCACAAAGTACTGTCGCTGTAATCAAAGGAGCCGAGAAGGCTGAAACGCCACGGCCAAGTGTGGATGGCAAGGCTCCGACCTCGCCTGACCAGGTACTAACAAGATCCCAGAGGAAAATGGAGGTAGCAGTCCCGTTGAGTGGGGGCCCTAGTCATGCTGTAAAGAAGGCCGCAAAGTCCATGAAATCAAAAAATGCATCTTCTAAAGCAGTCAAGAAATCAGAGAGACCCATGCTGATGAGAAGAGGGGCGAAAGGAAGGCAGATGGCTGTGTTACCACGCACTGTGACAAAATCCGCAACCAAGAGAGCTCGGGAGCCTTTAAAGACGCCCGCAAAACGGACCAGGACATCACTCTCTAAATGAAAGTGCGCCTGCAGAGAAGGACAATCTTTAGTTAGGGGATTCTGTTACTTTCTTTTCAGAAAGTCCAGAAATACATATGTTCCACTCTCATTACAGCCCTTCACAGGGCACCTTGTTCAGTTGGCAATTATGTGAAGAAGGTTTTGAAAATAATTTAGGCTTTTGTAAAGTGTGAAAAAACCAATGTGATATTTGCTGAGTGTTTGCTCTGAGTTGAAGTCTACAGACAAGTCCTACATGAGGTGTCATAGATGTAGTTGCTGTAGTTTCTGTTCCAGCTACCCAAGACAAGGCTGCAGATAACATTATAAAACCTTATTTTAAAAGTTGGGATAAACATCAAACATCTGATGCAGATATCGAAGTGACATTTACGTTCACTCAGCGTCCTGTTTTGTTTTCTTTTGCCATTTTGTAAACAGTTATTGTTTTAGATAATAGCATACACTGCATTGAGTGCTTGCTATGAGAAGGGAGGTCATGTTTTCTATAAGGTTTTACTGACAGTTAGTAGGCATTTAGTTTCTCCAGCTTGTCTTCTAAACACAACATTGTGAATATGTGACTGTTGTGACCCGGTGCCTTATTTATGAAGTGTAAACAAATCGAAGCTGTTGCTAAATGTGAAAACTCCTGTCCTTTTAGCTATACAATCGTTCAATTCATGGAGAGGCTGCATTAACTAGCTTCAGAGTGTGTAAAGAGGTTAGGTTTCACAGCTTATGCCTCGTGTGTCATCTCTACATTCTTATGTTGACCGAGGCATTAAGGTTTATTTTTATATTACTATTTTTTTTCCCAGAGCATTAACTTAATATCGTTCTTACTTTAGATGTTAGATGTTCAAGCAAATAAGAGTCAATTGTTAAACGAACAGACGTGCTCTGTATGTGTCATGAAATACATTTGTTATGTTTGCGGTGGTTTTTCATCCCTATCAACCTTTTTGTTTTCTACTCAACATCCCATTAAGTATTTGACCTGCTTCTGCATGTGTTAGGTCTTGGTAATGTGCAGACAGCAACTCTTGCATTATAGCTATTGACTTCCTAGAGCTCAAACCCATACCTATCTTTATACCCTTGAACTTCGAAAAATACTAACCTCATTCAGAACTTTGTATGCACAATTAAAAGTCAAAATGCTGTACTGAAAAATATGCCATGAACTTTGGGATACTGGCCTATGTATCACTTTGGCAACGATGTTTCCTAACAAAGGCCTAAAAATGTATATTTGGTTGGTAAATATGAATGAAGTTATGGCCTATTTAGCATTAATGGCACACTATAGGGTGAGTCATTCCTTCCCTGATTTTACAAGTTTGGATATGACATGTTTGGCTAGTCTTAGTCACACTTCTGAGTTGTTGATCCAATGTATGTATGTAGCAGTTTTATGTTTTATTATTGTCAGGCAGATGTTCTCATAATGTGAAGTTTCTTAACTTCCACAGTAGTACATTTCATTAGTGTATTGTCATTTTTAGCACAGTGTTATTTTTTGATGTTCATTTCTCTTTAGAGGGTAAATTGTCTGTAAATGCAAACACATGTTTTTATTGTTATTTAACTCCTTGTCAGCTAATCTATAACAGCCCACCAAATATCGGACTTGAACATGTTTATTCTTTACAGTTGCTATTTAAAGATTTTGATTTTGTATATTAGAAAGAAAGGACTGCTTTATTGGTGGTAATCCCAAGAAAGATACATCTTTATGTTAAGAATTTTGTATTTTTGCTGGAGTTGATATAAAGATGTTGGAATTTTATCTTGGTCTTTTGGCTCATTTGTTAAAGTGTTTTAATTGTTATTTAACCAAACTTGAACGAAGTGAAGAAAGTGGCAAAGTGAAAACTTTCGTGCTCCATTTGCTTGAAATAAACTAGGTTGTAAATTTAAGAGTCTTATAGCTGTTCTGAAAGACAACTGTCTCACCCCCTCTTACCCACTGTGGGACTGTTCCAGTTGAAGAGTCTGTTTCAGGCAGTGTTGGAAAATCTTAAAGGTCCCCTATTATACTGTTTTTCATCAATATAGTATAGGTCTCAGATATATATACAAAACAGGCCTCTGAAGTGTTTGGCTTGAAATATTCAACAGAACACCCATTGTAGCATCCCATAAACCCCTCTGTTTCAAAAGTGCTGATTCTCTGTCTGTTACTTTAGATGAAAATAAGGAGCCACGCCCCTCTGAGAGATATTTGGTTGAGTAGAACACAATGGAGCTCTAGGAGGAGATTCAGGTGATAAGGTGTGGGGGGGTGTTACATTGGTTGGTTATTGGCTAATGGTTACACAAGCCAAAAAATCGTTATGACATAAAGTGGCCAAAATCTAATCAGCTCATTTTCAGACAGGTTTTTATATAAATGGATCAGGACGAAAAGTGAGCAAATCTTTTTTCATGAAACTTTCAGAATCTCTTTACACAGAGGGGACACATGTGTATGTATAAAAGACATGAAAAAGCGGAATTTGCATAATAAGTGACCTTTTAAATTGCCTAAGTTGACGCATTATGACCCTGCCACTCTAATATGTATCACCCTTTATGACAACTAGGCGGAGGCATCAGTGCTCCTGAAGGACTTAGCAGTTTTTCATCTCCGTTAAATCACTTGTGGTAGCCAATGAAGGCATTTCACACTGCGATGCCCTGGCATACGGCTCAGGGGCAGAGTCCTGAACACCACAGGAAGCTCCCACTGTGGGACAGATTGGTTAACAGTTGGCCTCCTTCACTTCAGGCCCTGCAGAAAACTGAGAGGGAACAACATCACTCCAAAATGAGATTAGGAAATGTGTAATTTTATATATTTTTTAACAGTGAAATCCAAAGTTTCTATATCCAACACAAGCAAAACCTTTTATTTTAAACACTTAAACATGATTTTTCTCTTCTTATTACTTACGGCCGACGAACTGAGCCTGTGATTGTATCTGAACTAAGCCGAGCTGTTGGATGTTATCATCTCGGGCACGACACTTGTCCACTGGTAGCCCTTCAGGCAGAGCCCCACTGAGACAGATACTTGTGCTATGTGAAGCCACTAAGCTACTGCTGAGGTCAGGGTGCGTCCACTTAAGGCTGTGACTCTTCAGTCACCCTTAGTGGGTACAGATATTTCATTCCCCATTCATAGACTTCTCTGTAAATCAAGCCTCTTAATTGCCTGGATATATATTAAGGATTTTAAGTTTCGGACTGTGATACCTCTCTGACAAGTGGATAGAAAAAACAGTACATTTCATTAAAAAGAGTCCTGCTTGTATATTGCAGGTATATTGTAAGTGATCTGCAATCCCTTATATATATTGACGTTTGTATGCCTTTTTTAATAATAAGCTATTTTATGACATCATTTTTATATTTAGATCACATACTATGGTATGACTTTTTTACAATTTCTTTAAATTTAAATGTTTTACTATATCTTTGCAATTTTTCTGAGCAACTTTTGTATGACTATTCACGAAATGTCTATGATCAACGAAATTCAGATTTTTCTGAGCCCTATAAGGATTAATGATCTATGTTGGCTTATCAAAGTTCGTTTTTTAAATTTTGTCAAAAAACAAAGAACACATGAATTAAAACAAAGAAGACATTCTTAAAAGCACACACATTTAAGTTTAATTAATGAAAAAGAGTGGAGGTTTGGTAAACATTTTGTCGGTGGCACTACATACATTCAGCAATATTGGGATTTTTTCAGCTTAATCCCACCATCTATCCTGTAACAAAAAGCAAATGGACAGAACCCAACGAGGGATATTTTTTAGTGTTTGCACCATTTCAATACAACAGAGACATCGTGTCGTTTACAATAACATATTTATGTATATAGTTCATAGGATGAAAAATATGTGTTTCTGGTATGTGACCAGATAACTGAATTACATCTCAATATAGCACAAGCACCACTAAGATGTCTACCAGAAAGTTGAATGCACCAGTCCAGTATAGATCAGTGCAGAGGAAGGAAAGGAGACATGAAAAGAAAGCCACGTTCAACTAAATATGCGCCTTTACGAGGCACACAGCCTAAGAGTTACAGTGACTGCTCACAAGAATCCTTTACGAGATCTTCTATTAAAGTTATTGTACAACACTTGGATCACATCAACAGCATGTAAAACAAAGTTAACATGGGTAGCAATATGAATAGAAGCTCTGTGTGCAATGTACCAAGCTGAGATCTGGCTCTGCAGCTTTTCACACTATAAAGAGACTTTAAACATTTAGATCGGCAAAATGGATGAACACAATCCAAATCTGCAGGAAGAACAATGCCTTAAGCCATCCTGATGGACTGTTACTTATTAAACAGTATGTGATTTCTATATCTTACATTGGAAACTAAATAACAGCTAAAAGTTACCACTTCATGAATAAGCATAGGTCATATTTATCTATACACATTTATACATTCAGGTATGACTGTTGTGTTCACTGTAATTGGCACCATTTATTACTTTTTTGTGTGGATAGCCAGCTAGAACCGACAAACATTGAAATGTCCAGACCTCTCATTTATGATCTGTCAGTAGTAGGCATGTAATGCTCCCCACGGTCGCCTATTCAGACAGATCTCGAACGATGAAGCCTAACATGATCGTCGTCCTCAGAAGCATTTCATTCTTTTTTTGTGGCTTGACAGCAGCTTATGATCAGTTGAGCTTGACTACTGAACTAAAAACACCTCTATGGCAAACATATCTCAATTGAAAATGATAGAAATACAACAGGACACTTCAACAAAATGGACATGAAAACAATCAGAAGCCTTTTAGCGTGGTATGGTAATTACAAGGTCAATTTGAGGGGGAGGTCTCTGGATCCCGGCTCGGCCCTCTCCAGCTCCTGCAGCGAATGAGGAATGTTGAGCCAGAGAGGAGGAAAACACTGCTGTAACTTGCTATTAAGTGATGTTACAAATACCTTACAGATGTTTATGCTATTTTTATTCATTATTCTACCTTTTTTCATCTTTTTGAAATGTTTTAAAATATCTGAAAGTCAGCAACATGTATGCCCTTTACTTTCTACAGAAAACGCCTTTAGATAAAATAAATATAAACAATCACAGACTTTCATGAATTAGATGTAATATTCACATGGAAGACAACATATACAATATTACACACATTTCTAGACCAATACTGCCTTCTATACAACAAGGCCAACCAGCTGCTGTATTTGTGGCTAATTCATGTAATTAATAACCTTGTTGGAGCGAGTGTGATCAACAAATAAAAACACCTAGGGAACCAACTGAATGCCTTTCCACCAGTCCCAAAGCTTCCAGAAACAGACTTACTCTTTAACATAGAAAAATACTATACCAAAATGAAATACAAATATATATATATTAGAATCTGTTAGGCATTTCTATATAAAGAGTTGTTGAGGAGGGTGGGGGGCAGCTAAAGGAGTTAGGTTATATCATGAGACAAAATATAACAAAAATAAAAACATATCAATATGAGAAATTAGACAGAACAAAACAGAAATCAGAAGATGATTCTGCAAACTTTTGTTTTGTAATAACATTTATAACGATATTAAGGAGCTCTACATATTTGTTGGCAAACTCTTCTCCACACATGCAACTGTTTGCACAAGTTTAATACTGCAGGCATCGATAGGAGCAGCGTCCTGCTCTGAGGGCGTGGGATTATGCAAATCATCCTAACCCAGAGGCAATGCATGCTGGGGGATTGATAACCACTGGTCACTGCCAGCACCAGATTGGTTTGCTGTACGAACAGAATGGATCGTTTTACCACACAAGCCCTCTCACTTTTTTTTTAAGACTGTTTAAATGAATGTATGCCATGCGTGTGATGATGTACTTCAGAGAGGTGTATGTCATTTTCAGTGCTGCTAGTCAGTGCAGTCTCTATTTTTATGGAGTTTCTACATTACGGTACCTCACAGCGAACATCTGGGACGCCACCGGGCCTCGAAGCTACGACATCCGCACCGGATTATGTGCCACTCTAACCCTTCCTTTCCATTGTACACTTCTACATGTGCATGTGTGGATGGATGACTGTTTCCTGGCAGAGAAATTGCTACACCAAACCAACAACGACCTTAACTCAACCCAAACCATATCCAGCCCGGTCCGGGTAACCCAGCCAAGCTCAACTCAAGATAGCTTTGCCAAGTCAAAGTCTCTTCTCCTGTGTCTCTCTGTGTGTCTTTCTCTGCCTGTCTTCTGCCATTCTTGGCCAGGCTGGACCCCGCTGTCCTCACTGCCTCCACGAGGTTAAGATGGTGGATGGTGGTTAGGCTGTCAGAGGCCTCACGGATGGATGGGGAATTCACACCGGTTAATTTGGGTTGGAGGGATGCTTCACTCTGAATGCAACACTTTTAAAATCTCTGGACCCCTTTGGAACAATGTTGCAGATACAATGGTTCTGTTGCCGTTGTTGTCACATCTACATTGTTGCTCATGATGTTGGTTTCTCTGTGTTACTGTAGGTCACACACCCTTGTAAGGGGAGGAAATGTCCTATTTTACAAACATTGTTGTCCATGATATATAGATAGAGGTTTTATATATATTCTTTATACTCTTTCTTTCCCTCCCTCTCTTTCCTCCAGTCCTCTCTCTTCCTACTTCTATCCCTTCTTTCTCTCTTTCTATCTTCTGCTCGGCGGCAGCGGCAGGAAATGTGAGTGAATGGTGCTACATGCAGCCCACGCAGCCGCACTTGATGGTCTTTTCCACTTCCTCGCTGAAGGAGGTTCCATCGCTGCATTCAAAGGTATATTTCCGGCGTTTCATTCGCTGGCTGGCGCAGCAGGCCCCGGTGTCGCACGCTCCGGAGCACTCCACCCAAGAGACCATGCGTGTCGTCTGGCAGATGGCGTAGCCTCGCTGGACCTGGTAGAAGTCTCGCACAGGCTCCCCTCGGCATTCAGACTCTGGAAACAGGAAGAACAGTCACAGACATTAGTATGTTATCAGAGTATACACAGGAATACTGAAGTAAAATAAAGAAATTCCTTGATCTTTTAAAGGTCACCTTGTAACGGAGGTGATCTCTGGGGCCGTAGATCACGGTCTCCGTTACATATTATATAGCTTCACTATTGGCGAAGCATATTCATTTGTTCCACGGTAAAACATTTCACAGTAAGCATTTGATTTATAAAAGAGGACAAGAGCTTGTGTGGCGTTCAAACCCGTATATTGAATGGTTGACGGATGAATGGATGGCCCTATTGTTCAAATATAGCATAATAGATTACCTTTAAAATAATATATTAGCTTTGCCCATTTCACATCCTTCACGTACAGAATGACAACCCACCTGCATCACAGAGTTCCCCGGTGTAGCCACTCTCACAGTGGCAGAAGGCGACTCCTGTTTCTGAGATCTGGCAGCGACCGTGTTTACAGGTTAGACGTCGGCAGGGGTTGAACAGCTCCCCCTGCTGGTTACACAGGGCGCCGCGGTAACCCTCCTCACACTCGCAGCGATACGACTGAGTGTCCAGTGGGATGCACTTTCCATGGACGCACCTAGTAAGACAAAAATAACCTTGATTATATTTCCTGCTCAGTAAAAATAACAATTGACTTATTTTTCTGGTAAAAAAAACAAACAAGAAGTGGTATGTTGATCCCTCTGATTCACCTTGTAGGGGGCCCAAGCTTTTGGTTGTGGAATTGTTTAAAAGTAACCTTAGCAACAGCAGTAAAATGCCACTTATAAGTTGTTGCGTTAGTACCAACAAACATATAATGTTATCTATATATATACTTTTGAAACATTTAGAACATTTTGCTCATGATACTTTTACTAAAACAGGATTTTAAATCAGGAATTTTACTCGGAAGAAAGTATTTTTACATTGTTTTTATTCTAATATGTTTTACTTTAATTTCAACCCTCTTAGCTAGCTTACTTGCTGCCCTGGCAGGGGTTGAGCACCGGCTCGTCACACTGCAGCCCGCTCCAGCCCGGCTGGCAGTGGCACACCGGGCCCTGAACCCCATCAGGCTGGCAGATGCCGTGCACGCAGTAGATCTTCTTGCAGGGCTCGCAGCCGGGGACCACGCCAGGCTTCATCTGGGTCTTGGTGAAGTCCTGGAGCTCATTGTTGATGTACAGGTTCTGGATACAGCCATGGAAACTGGAGCCGTTCTGGAGCTGCCAGAGACGGAAAACGCCTGAATGTGCATCCACCGGCATGCCTGGAGGAGGAGGAGAGAGGAAAGAGAAGATGTTAAAAGATGTGAAGACGTGCATACTGGGTCACAAACACAGACAACTAACACAGGGCTGGTATGAGATAATGGAGGAATGTATTTCAAACATGGGTATCCCAACAGTGCGTAAACAATTATGTCAAATCTATAGGCAACTCTTTTTTTAGATTGGCTTTCATAGTTTGCATTTGCACCACAAGACACTCCATCCTTGAAACAATTGATAGCAAAAAGAAAAATTGTATGGGAAAATGTCTTCTGTAGTGTTGTATGAACAAAGAACAGGACAGCACAGCACTGAAACACACTGAGCCACTCCTGAGCTAAATGTCAACCTCTAAAGCTCCGGGGGCATGACAACACATTTCAGAAAGGCTTTACTTTTTTGAATTAATCAACAAATTCTTCAAATGTCAAGAGTTGCTTAATCACGCATTACAAATAAACACAGTAACATTTTGTGGAATTACATTCATGCAATAACGGAAAAGTCTAAAGTTGAGACTGTGTCTGGTAGTTCCTATGGTAATCACTAGAGGGCGTTCTTGACCCAATGTAAGAAATGAACTGTAACGGTATCACAACTATTGGATTATAAAGTGGTGAATATTTATTCATGGGCTATGATCTGCTATTTGAAAGTTATGTTTTATCTTGAAATGTTTTAGCTATTAATACATTATGTGACCTAGCAAACACAGTCCTGACTGAAGGTGTTGATGGAGGAGAGGGGTTGGATTTGGGTGGAGGTAGGAAAGGGGTTGAAGGATTATATGGTAGAGGGGAGGGGTTGGTTGCGGTGGAGACAAAGCGAGGGGGGAGGGGAGGTGATTGACAGTAGTGTAGTAGTTAAGAGTGCCTGCAGAGGAGGGAGGTGTGTTCTGGAGAGGGCCCCTACCCCCCACGTATAGTGGAGCCTCCCCGTTGAGGGGCCGCACCGCCCCGAAGCTGTCCATTGTGATAGGGAGACCCCCGTCAATGGACAGGTTCATCATCTGGTCATAGGTCACCAACTCCACTGTGTGGAACTGGCCATCGTTGATAGTCTCGGTACTGGTAGAGGAAAACAGAGGTTTGACATCAGATATAGTCACTAGAGATAATAACAAATAAAAATACAACATCAACGTACAGTGAAAGTAACCTGCAGTGTCTAAAAGGAAAATCACCTGTAGATGGCATGTCCTGGCTGGCTGCCTGGGTCATAGCTGACTTTGACATGACCTTGGTAGAGCTCCACAGCAATATGATCATCTTCTCCATTGTACAGCAGGATGCCATTATCCTCAGCTGTTGACACCTATGCAGAGAAAATTAGCAGTTACTCATGGTTAAGATAAGCAGCATCAAAACAGAAGAATCACAGACACGCTCCCACATGAACACTGTGGATACCTGTAAGGTGATGTTAGCTTGTGGCCAGTTCTTGAGGTCAGACAGCAGCAGGTAGGAGTCTCTGTCAATAAAGTTGACGCTGACAAGTTTCTCGCAGCGTGGCCCCCCAAACTCAGGAGGACACTGGCAGAGGGCCCGCCCGCCTCGCTCCACACACTTGGCAGCGTTCTGGCAGTCGGCCAGCTCACAAAGGGACAGTGGAGACGGGGCGACCTCACACAGCTGACCACTATAGAGAGGAAGGATGACGTTAGCAAAGCAAACTATGAAGTTAACGCATATTTTTATCGATGCTCCTCTTACTTGTATCCTTCGAGACATTCGCAGGAGTATCCATTCAGCTCATCCACACACTGAGCTCCATTCTGGCAGCGATGCTCCTCACAGTCGTTGTAGTCTACACTGCAGTCGTCACCAACATAACCAGGAGAGCACACACACCTGCAACACACAGACAATACTGCAATCAACGAAAAGCTACCCCCTAGTCTTTATGTTTTTTCATATATTGCATCATCATATATTGCTGATTCTAATGGCTGGCACTTACTTGGGCCCACTGGAGGTGATGAGGCAGGTAGACTGATGTTGGCAGGGGCTTCGTCCAGGGGCACACACATCCTCAATTTCTTCACACATCTCCCCTACACAACAACAAATACAATCAATAATAGACAGTGAATCAGTCATTCCTTATTTCATTACTATTAATAAAAGAAAATTCTAATCCAGAACGAATAGTCTTGTCATTCACTGTATGCATTCAATTATTAAACCTGCAACATTAAACTTTCTATTACTATTTTAGTTTTTTATTTTCCTTTTAAACAAAGAAACTGCAAATATATATTATTTTAATTTTTACCCTTCAAGAAGTACAACCATGTATGTCTATCTAAATAGTATAGTTAAAAGGCAATGTATTTAATAACATTTATTATTAATCTTCTTTAATTTCTTTATTTCATTGCTTGAGGCAAGTTGTTGTTAGCAGTAGCTTATTGTGTAGCTATATATGTATTATATTTAAAGAAATCTTTTTTTACTGCCAGATTTGATGGTTTTACACACATTTTCTCTATAATAGAAAATACATTTGCTTCTTTGTACAGGTTTTGTTTTTCTGCAATGCAGTTTTACAAACTGTCCTGCCTGCACTAACCTGTGTAGTAGGGGGGACAAAAACAAGTGTAGTTGTTGATTCCATCGAGGCAGGTCGCTCCGTTCTCACAGTCGTTGTCATCGCAGTCATCAATGTTGGTTTGGCAAACGGGGCCCTCAAAGCCCAGAGGACATGTGCAACTGCAAAAAACATACAAACTCATTACGTTATGGTCTAAAGTTCCTTCTGATGAATATATTTACAAAGCTCCCTTCCTCACCTGTATACTCCCTCGGCCTCTTCAACCACTTGGCAGGTTCCTCCGTTGGCACAGGGGTTACTCACACAGGCGTTCAGAGTTGACTCACAGTTCTTACCCTGAGACAGAACAGAGATAATGTTCATTATTACTTAGATTTACATTATGCATACTTTGGCACCTACAACACATTAAGGATGTCCACAGATGGGCATTATGTGGCTTTTACCTTAAAACCTGGAGGACAGCTGCACCTGTAGACCTCCACCATGTCGCTGTGACAGATGCCTTGGTTGAGACAGGGACTGGAAACACAGGGGTTACACTTGGACAGCACTGTAGTGTCCGCATCACCTGAAGGAAATGCCAGACCAATACAAATTCATTGCATGTTGATTCTAGTGCTGCTAACGTTATATTTCAGTTTCCAACACAATAACCCACCTGTACATTCAAACTTCTTAGCCGGTGTAGTGAGCAGCAGTTTGCCCTCCATGCCCAGAGGACCAGCGCAGCGGGCGATGCCAGGCTCTTTGTAGCTGGTCTTCACCCAGTCAGACAGCCAGCGCAGGCGACAGTCGCAGTGCAAGGGGTTGGCTCCGATTGCCCTAATAAAGGAGAAAAAAGAAATGGATCAATGCTTTGATAATGTGGTTCTGCAGCAGGCAGACTATACATTCACCACAGCCCTGGAAGACCACCACACAACACAGACTGTAACAATAACACTACTATGTGCAATATATAAGGTTTAGTATTTACTCATGTGATGACTCTGCTATATACAATATACACTTTTTTCACACTCTTAATATTGTCATTTACTGCTGCCTCATTACTGTTATACAGTATGTTCACTTAATTAAAAAAAATGCTGCTACCTATTTTTGATACCATGGATGTGTACCTCTTTGATTTTTCTTAATTTAGGTTTGCTTGCTTGATTTAAAATGTCACTCTACTACTCTCGTCTTTCTTATTTGTGCCTTTTGGCTGCACTGTCCTTTTGCTGTAACATTTTAAATGTCCCTGTTGTGGGAGGAATAACGGATTTTTTATTTATTTTCACCTCCATATGATGTTACTGTAATACACTCTATCACCAGCAGGTGCCTCTACAACCTTACACAAAACAAACCAACTCAACTTTTTGTATCATACAACTAAAACGCTGCTTCTCTAAGAATAAAACAGATTTAAAGTGTGATGCTCAATGCCAATCTGTGCCATACATTATATTGAGGTGGGCTTCTTAATAATAGGCAAAGGTGCAAACAGAAGGCACTCTTAACCACTTCTGTCATGGTGGTCGTGAATCAATGCTGCTCTGTCCTCCCGCTAGATGCACAAACACTCCTGAATCGATGCTGTTCCATTACGGTGGAACACAGGCTCATCTTTCAGGCTGCGCCAATAGCTGACACCTGACATCTGCTAACATGAAAGCCACTTGACTGTGACTGTGGATCAATGGCTGCCCTCCATCCCTCCCTTCAGCCCGTTTTAATGCAGGCTTTACTCCTGTGCCGCCCTCCTAAAAAATGTCTTTGTTTAGCTCTCTGCATCCTCCCTTCTTCCTCCTTACACTGATAGGTCTATTGATCAGTGTCTTTCAGGGGATGATGTGAATATGTAGGCTGGATGGCAGAGGAGGGCACACTGCAAAGATACCTCTGTGTAGTTTTACACATGTCCACGAGTACATGCAAAACCACACAGCTACACACCACACACAAAATTACAGACATAAATAAGCAAACCAAAACAAACACTAAGGCCCACGAACCATGGAGAATCTGTCTGTGCATGTGTGTGTGTGTGTGTGTGTGTGTGTGTGTGTGTGTGTGTGTGTGTGTGTGTGTGTGTGTGTGTGTGTGTGTGTGTTAGTGAACGGGTGTGTGTGTGTTTCAGAGATGTCACAGGGAGAGGAGACAGTACAGGGGTCTGTGTGTTTCTTTAACCACAGGACTGCGGCTGATGCAGGGAGGGTCTGGCTCATGTGAAGCCCACCAAAGAGGACTACAGACAGACTACTGTGAGCCACGCTCCCCGGCTGTCTGACCAGACCCCCTCTGTGCCCGTAACTCTGTGTGTGTGTGTGTGTGTGTGTGTGTGTGTGTGTGTGTGTGTGTGTGTGTGTGTGTGTGTGTGTGTGTGTGTGTGTGTGTGTGTGTGTGTGTGTGTGTGTGGCTACTTACAAGTGTGAAAGTGAGGCCACATCGTTAAAGATGCCATCAGGAAGCTCGGAGATTTCGTTGCCATGGAGAGACCTGGAGGGCAATGGAGGAAAGAGATGACAAAAAAGAGATAATTTAGGACCATGAACAAGTTTTATCAAAGGAAACATAAAGGCTTTTTGGGCAACTTTTGGATTGCAGTATCAGTTCGACATAACTATTAAATCAAAATAACTATTTTTGTAATAAATGTATCACTAAATCACACAGCATTTTTCGATTTCAGGTTTCTGAATTTCTGCTGGTTTTGTTCTATGATTCAATATTAACATTTCTGGGTTTATGAACTGTTTGGTCAGTCATTTGAATGTTTTATCTCTGGAAAATGTAATGTTTGAGATTGTGATTGTCTATTTTACAATTTTCTGACATATTATGGACATTAATTGGCATATTTAATGGTAATAAATACAGGTTAGTTGCAATCCAACCACATACTGTACTTTGCTTGGGGACAACTAAACAGCACTGAGAATAACAGGAAATACTGTCAGTGTTGTATTGGGTATGTATTTCTGGTTGAGCCTTGTGCAGCTGGCAAAGATGTGAAGCTCTGTGCGTCTGTGAAAGACTGGTGTCAAGTTTCCATGTATGTCTGGCTGGCAGGGCCAACAAACTCCACAAAAGAAGGGGGGGTAACAAAGTTGCACCACATGCAGAAACTAAAAAACATTTGTGTATGCTGAATTACACATATTTATGTGCTTGTGTATTTGGGCACATGCCATAGTAATATATGAGTGTATATAAACAATTGTGTATATACTGTTGCTCTGCTCTGACTTCTATGGCGGGTGACAAGCCAACATGGCTTAATGGCTAAATGACTGATGGCTGCTGTAATCCGCAGGGTCATTACCACCTCCAACCCTCAGCTGACCACACGCTAATGTTACCACAGCTCAGTCTGCAGCACCAATACATGGCACATCTGCTCTCTGTGCCTGCATGAGGAAAAGGGATGTATAAACAGACATTGAAAACCCTACTTCCTTCTTTGTTTGATCTGTGAATTACCACTAAGCTGTGGACGAGTCAGGGGAAAGGATACAGAGGGGGGGGGTAGCTGGCCAGCGTAAAGATGCAGAGCCGTGCTCGAATACGAAAAGGAAAACATACAATGTAACCGTCTGAGACAACAAGTTAATTGGCCTGTGTGCAGGGGAGCATGCTTATTAGTGTAGAGAGAGCAGTTGGGTTGTGGTAGGATACTGAGGGCATGGAGCCAGCTGCAGTGTGCCAGCTAGGCACAGATCTCATGGGAGAAAGGAGCCATGGAGTCTCCAGGAAGAAACCTGATCCTCTCCCCTGCATTCTCTTTTTGTATTTAATTTCTACAGCTGTAAATCATTACATCACTCCATCTTACCTATGTCTTCATCTATTTCTAATCTTGCATTTCATAAGCATGGTATTGCAATGGATGTTTCTGTAGCTCACAAGACGTTCTGTACAGTCAGTGTGCTCAGGCTATCCAACTGTTCAAAATGTGCACACAGGCTTGTTCACCTGCAACCAGTTAATACTGTTTTTGTGATTCTGTGAGTCCTCTGAGCCACGTGTTTTGAAGATCATGTGATACTGGAATTTCCTCAAAGCACTGCATCCAACCGCATTTTTCAAAAAATGTCGGATTTTATTTCGTTTGTTCCAGGCTATTACTTTCTTTTTACTTTATCACAGTCTTTCATATCACTTTCTTTTCTTACAGCTTCCCACCCAAGCCCTGGCGAGCCACGCCCTAGCGCTGTCTCAGCTCACTTACCTCACACCTAATACCCAGCAGGCCAATTAGCAGTTTATTAATCTGCAGCTCCAAAAACCACAACCATCACACACACACACACACACACACACACACACACACACACACACACACACACACACACACACACACACACACATATGTACACTTGCATCAAACCACATTACCACACCCATGCCAGGCTCAGACCCCTGGTCTGTTTGAAGCCCTGAGCGTTAATGATTCTTCTCCTCTTTACTGCTCTGTAAAGCCAGAGGGGCAGCTTTATAAAGCCTTTGGCACCTCAGTGTGTGTGAGTCCCGCTTGTAAGCTTTGGCATCTCACTGTGGTTTTCTATGAAGCTTCCAACTTTGAACTTTGAACTGGGTTGAAACCATTAAATGGAGCTCATTGTCGCTTTAGCTTCGTTGCACCCACACAGCCTTGTTGTAAAAAAAAAAAAAGCATGGCACCAATTCACATTTAATGGGAGTCTTATGATTGATCACTCCAGCAGTAAAGACATCAAAGTTTCATGTGGACTCCCGTCTGACTGAGACAATAAGGTAGTCCAGACAGTCTGTGCGAGCTTTTATATAATTCTGAGCCTGTGTGGTGTCTGTGGGGCGGATGGCGTTGAGGGGAGAGCCTCACATGGCGTCTAGCACATTTGCTTTATTTTTAAAAGTGAAGGTGGCGTGAGTGAGTAAGAGCAGAAATAACGGATGCTGCTTCATTAGAGATCAAAGCGACCCGCCTGGGCTAGCAAGGCGGCATCGGGTAATGATGACTGAGCTTCACTCTCATTCCACGCTAAAAGGGCTCTTACGCTTTGTGCCCCGTAATGATCGGGAAATTAGTCGAATCCCGCCGTAAAAAGAGGCTTTGTCAAAGCTTTGTTGTCAGTAATAAAAAGGGTGCCTGCTATGAGCACACATGGAAGGCCGATAAGTCTACTCCCACACACATACTAACGGGCACCGAGCCAGTAGATGATATGCATACACACACACAGAGAGGCAAACATAATCTCATAAGGAGTGCTGCTAGGCCTGATCGCTGTTTCTCCCTCACAGAACTAAACTGTACATTTGAGTTAAAGTGTGAGGCATCCAGCTGCTGTATCTGCGGAGAAAGCCATGAGGTTGGTTTTGGTTTCGTCATTTATCTGTCAAACGTATTTAAATTCTACATCTCAGTTATTTAGCAGACCGATTCAACTACGGGGAGCCCATGGTCATTGAGAGGACACAATCAAAGACACCATAACTTCATAAAAGCCCGGAGGCAGAGTCAAAACCATTACGGTTAGCGGGGCAAACATTCGCTGGTAATCAGTGTCAGGGTGATTTTGTACAGTAGGTTGTGGGGGCGAGTGTTTGGCCCTGCAGTGAGGCAGTGATGAGCTCGGGGCGTTAAGAGGTGAACAGGCAGACTGGGAAGATGTCTATATGAGGTGTGGGAAGGAGCAGAAGCTGCAACAACACTGCTGCTGCCCCCATGGTTGCCATTTAAACAGAGAAAATAGGTCAGAGGTTGTGTGAATGTGTGTCTGTGTGTGTGTGTGTAAATTCATAAGCTGTCATAACTGTTTAGACTGTGTTTCGGTCCTCTGGAGAGAATCAAAGATTCTCGGCATCTGCTGCACCGCCTCTGTAGTCAGTGCAAGCTGTGAAAATATCCTCTTCAATAACTCATTTAGTCTGAATGTGAGTCTTATCTTGTTTTAGAAAGCTACTTTCAAAATAACGTCAACTGTTTCAAATAAAGATGCTGTTTTGACCATTGTCTTGAAATTATGTGACAACTTTTCAAACAATAGATATGCATTTTATACCACTGGACAGATACATTATGAATTTAAAACCAGTATTTTAAACTAACCCTAAAAACACACAAATCGGAACGTTTTTAAAATATAGCAAAATAAACTCACAGCAGTCTGAGAGAGCGCAGTCCACTGAAGGCCATTTTGGGGATACAACGCAGAGAGTTGTAGCTCAGGATTCTGAAAAGTAAAAAATAATTACATATGCTTATATATATAAAAGTCATCTGTTTCCATCCTGCTGTCAGCACCAGGATGAAATACTAGCTCTTGGCTGAGACGGGACTTACAGAGTGGTGAGTTGGCTCATGTTCGCAAAGGACGAGTTGGTCAGAGAGCTGATCTTGTTGTTGCTCAGATCTCTGAAAGGAACATTAAAAAAACAATAATTCATCATATTGATCTGCAAAGTGAGGCAGAGGGGGCAGCAAGACAAATACTTACACCAGCTGTAGGTATTTGAAGGCAGACAGTTCCTTTGGCAAAACACTGAACTGGTTTCCATCCAGATACCTGAACACAGAGTCACAAGCAGCTCAGTATTGAGTCAGAAAATGATTCAGATATTTGTATTGTATGGGATATGTTTATGAAATGTAAGAAAGCACCATGTTGAGCAGTATTGCTGCCAGTTACCTAATTAGGGACTGCCACATTATTAGGGGCATTTTAATATGGGATTCATATTACAGGTAAATTGGTAAAAAAAAATGTATTTAATTCTACATTTGGAAATGTTATTCTTCTTCTTGTCAGCATATTATGTTCCTTCTTTATTGAGCTTAAAGCTTTGTTGCAGGACATCACACTTTTTACAAACAACACTTTTCGACATGCTGTTACAGCCCATTAAGGCTCATATTGCACCAACCACCACCAAAATCACTTTTTAATTTTTAATTTCTTGACTTTAGATTGTGTCTCATGCCTGGAGGTTAGGGTTTGTTAGCTTCCTGCATTTCTATTCCATACAAATAAAAATACATATACATTCCTTTTTGTCTTAAAAATGAGGGAAATACAGCTAATTTAAAACATTCACTGAGATCTCTGAATGTGACCCAGCACGCCACGTTCTTAAGTGACTGAGGTACCACCACTTAAGTGTGTGTTTGTTCATGTGTGTGTTAACATCTGATGTATTTACAAGCAACTATAGTTGACATAATGCCTGCAGGGATGCAACCACCCTGCTGACTGCCAACATAAAGTGCTACCAGAGGGCTGTCACCTTGATAAATGGCTTATTTAGGGTCCTGGTCCTTCTGAACCTAGCTGCAGGGGCTTTCTCTTGCTATTTGTTGACTGTTCCCTGGGTGGGAAGGCGGGGGTGGGTTGCTGGTTAGTTAGGGGGGGCCTTTGGGTTTAGAGGTAATGATAGGTAATGATGGTGCAGAGGACACTTGGGATAATGATGGAGAAGCAAACTCTCCAGATGAATAGATGAAAGCCCACAACAGAAGGGCACACCTGGTCACACCTGCTGGGACAATGACAGGCCTAAAGGCTTTCACAGCGTGTGTGTGTGTGTGTGCGTGCGTGCGTGCGTGTGTGTGTGTGTGTGTGTGAATAAGTCTGAATCACTTGAAGCAGTATTGGAAAGTTCCAGACCCAATTCCATTCCCTCCCCGTTCCATTGAAAACTGCTCATTAAAATGTCCTCTTGCTCCCCTATGCTCCTGTGGACAGGCTTTTGGCCCTTACACAAAATATGCACAAACACACACACACACACACACACACACACANCCCCACCCTTTCTGCCTCTCTTGGTGAGTGACTGTCTGTGCTCATGCCAAAGCAAAGAGCCACTTCCTTTGGACTCTATCTGCTGAGACTGTTAGGAAAACAGAGCTGAGGAGAAACAGACGCTCTCACACATATATTCATTAAGATGAACACATGGGTCCAGTCACTCAAAGGCCCAATTAGCTGCTCTTACAGTATATGTATACATTCCTACTAGCATGCCCATTTTGAATAATTTCAACCCCTGATGCCCAAAGTAAATTCTCTGAAGTTAATTTCCTCTGCTCATCCTACCATCATCCAAATGAAAGGATATTACAATTACACAAGAGGTATTTAAGGGTCATCCTTTTGACTCTCTTTTGTTTCCACTTCAACATCATTCTGTCTCCTCTGTTGGCATCTGAATGCTATTGTTTCCACCCCCATGTGACTAAGTAGTACCTGTGTCGTGAGGTTTCCAGCTCTCAGCAATAAACTTTCTAAATAAAATGCTATCATTACGGAAAGGAATTGTGCCAAAACTACAAAAAGGTTTTTATAAACTGAAAATATCCTTTAAACTGCAGGAGAATGGTATTTAAATGAGCAGTACGTAATGGAATGAATGATGCCTCTACACGGCTGCGGTGGGATAATTAAAGAAAAGAGGAAGACAATGATAGGTGTGAACATTTACAAGCACTCACCTGGGATGAAGTACTGCTCTTTGGCTGTGATGGAGAAAAGAAAGAGGGACGGATGTCAGTGAGACCAGTCTGGCCGGCATAGCTGTGGTGTTGCTATGCTTCAGAACAGTCATATATAAAGATTATATATGACGACACAAGGTATATGACATTCAAACAGAGAAGCCTAGGACTGTCTCTGTGCATGGCAATGTGGAGGAACTAGTAACGATGTGAAAAGGTGGTAAATATTTGGCTGTTGCTAAGGAAGAGTGAAATGAAGGGAAGACAGTGAGAAAAAAAGATAGAAAAAAGAAAGAAAGAGAAAAACACATGGACTCCCTTCTTCAGCAGGTCTAGCCAAACAAATGAGGCTATAAAGAAGTGTGAAACCTCAGCAGCGCAGAGTGCCAGACAGCGTAACACAGCGCTTAAACACAATAGTGGGCAGAGGAGGAGGGAGGGTGGATGGTGAGCAATGGATAGTGCAGTGCAGAGGAGTGAGGGGGGGGTGAAGGAAACCTGAGCCTGGCAGGCAGAGAGTGGGGAGCAGGGGGGAGATGGAGGCTGAGATTGGCAGAGGGCAGAGGAATGGTGGGCACGTAAAGAAACTCTAGCCCTTATACCAGCCTCGACTGGTGATCTCAGCTCATTGCGGTTTGAATATGAAACCACACTGTGGTAATATGGAGGGGAAACGGAGAAACAGCGAAACAATCTGTCTCTCCTTGGCCCCAAGTTCATCTGGGGCGATATTGATTGAGTCGCACCGGCACAGCAAATGGCCGAATAAAACATTTTGCCAGGAATGATCACTCATTACTATGTTGTAAGGTAGAGGGAACAAAGCAGAGATAAAAGCCACTCCCAGTGGAGAGGAAGAGAGAAGGTCAGAGTAAGAAGGTGAGAAACAAGTGGAATAAAAACAGTCTGTCCGAGAGATAGAAAGCCCGAGAGAGAAATGTGAGGGAGACATTTGTTCAGAGTGACACGGAGCCACCGGCCTACCGGAGCAGCGGAACTTCTTGCTCTTGATCTGTCCGATGCGCTTGTTAGCGAGTCGGCGAGGGCTGGCACAGCGGGCGCCGCTGGTCTCGATGGGGTTGGAGCGCAGGTAGTCTGCCAGCCACTTCAGATTACAGTCACAAATAAATGGATTCTGGGCCAGGTGACTGGAGAACAGCGAGGGAGAGTTGGAGAAAGGGGAGGGGAAGTAAGGAGAGAGAGTAACAAATTAAAATACATGGAAACTGTAACCCAAAGGCCAACAGAAACATCATAAAGAGTATATCTATATTTATATCTTTGTTTATTGACTCTAAGGTTAAGTCATGTCGTAATAACATGATCTTATTATGTTAAAAGTTTGACACGGAAAGGAAATGTCTTTTTACTTATTGTCAAGAGTAAAAAGAGAAAGTTGACACCACTCTAATTCTTGTGAGGTAAATATGAAACTACAGCCAGTAGCTGGTTAGCTTAGCTTGGCATAGAGACTATCTTGGCTCTGTCCATCTGCAACTTCTTAAAATGTAAATGTTTTTGATTTATGATTCTGGGAAAACTCTACTCAAAAACTAAAAGAACTAAACCGTTACTGACAATGTTAAGAGTTTGATCCCACATAATTCATCATATTTACAATAATGTAAAACACAATAACTTTAGGTTGATTATTTAGTAAATAATTTTTGCATACATTTAATATATTGAAAAGATTTTTGAGGCAGTAGTTTGTTTTGCTAGAGATTTATATTGTGTTGACAGATTTGTCCAATTTCATGACCAATAAATGGAGTTGACTCAAGATTAGCTACACCTCTCAGCGTAACACTAATTCAATAAAAAGTACCAGAAAATAAAGAATCCAAGACCATAACTAATAATGTAATAAACATCGCTTTAACTTTACTCCAGCTCAGTGTGTACTTTAATCCAAATGATGAAGTTAATTAAGGAGTGAGGAGATCGTGGGAAGACTTTGCATGTATTAATACCCCGATTTGAAGGGGTATAAATACATGCAACGGCCAAACAAGAAGCTTGTTTTTAGACTGGGACCCTTAAACCCAGGGCTGTGTGTGTGTGTGTGTGTGTGTGTGTGTGTGTGTGTGTGTGTGTGTGTGTGTGTGTGTGTGTGTGTGTGTGTGTGTGTGTGTGTGTGTGTGTTGAACATAGTGGTAGCACTATCCATCATCATCTTCAACAGGTGTCTAGAAACATTAGCATGTATGGATGACAATCTCATGTGGTGTGTTTGAGACATGGTAGGCGCCATGGTGTGGGGTCTGTATTGATAACAGCATGTGGGTTGCCTTGTTTATCGGAAAAGAAAAAAAAGGAGAACATTCATTTAGACCGAATTGGTGCTGTCTGGGTAACGGCGGTGGAAAGAGGGTGTGGTGTGCGCGGTTTCTGATCTGGATCTGGCCGCAGAAGCTGTGTGTGTCCGCGTGTTTGTGAAGATGATAGATTTACTCTCCTCTCTACCTCATCATTCCTGTGTTATTACACAGATCTGCAAGTAAACAACTCCTGTGTTGGCTCATGTTTGATGGTGACAGCTCAGTATGTGTCAGAGCGTGCACAGCAGCAGCATGTTCATGTGCGTGTGTTCCACTCACAGGGTCTGTATAGCTCGTAGTGAAGTGAAGGTGCCCTTGGCAACAGTTTGGATCTTATTGTCGTAGAGTGATAGCAGCGAGAGATTCTGCAGGTCCTGGAAGGCGTTGGCACGAACGCAGTGAATCTTATTGGCATTCAGCAACCTGAGAGTAAGGGGGAAGAAAAGGAAACAAAGAGAGAGCGAGGAAGAAGGAAGGAGGGAAGCAGCCTGTCAGAGTTTCTTTATATATTCATTCATTATGCATTCCATCTAGAAAACTATGCACAGGTACAAAGTTTATTTGAAGGTTATGACTTATTTTACTGAGTGGGAGTAAAGGATGCGTGGTATTCAGTTTATGTCTGCAGTATATCAGCAGAGTGTGTGTGTGTGTTCTGCTTACAGCAGTTGCAGGGCGTAGAGGCCGTCAAACACCCCCTTGGGCAGGTCGGTGATCTTATTTCCATACAGCACACTGGGAAATCAAAACACACACTTGCATAAGACACGGGAAATGACAACAGGGTGAATATTTATGCAGAGATACATGCAGAAACTCGGCTCAGGGCCACTTACAGGGAGTTGAGGGAGCGCAGGCCCTGGAAGGCATCAGGAGCTATCTCTGAGATCTGGTTGTTGCTCAGGTCTCTGCGTTGAAGAAGAAGGTCAGAGATTTTAGTCAAGGAAACTGAGGTCTTGGGAAAAAGTCATTTTTCTGTGGAAGGCTTTACCCCAGTGTCACCTGGGTCATCTTATAATACATCCATTGGTGTCACTGGCAAGCAATGAGGAAGTAAATGTAGTGTGAGCTGGATTGAGATGGATTGAGATGAGTTCCAGCTCTCTCCCATATTTGCTGGTGCGTCTCTTCAAGGGATTTAATGAAATTGAGCGAGCTAGAGTTTTGGAGCCAATCAAAACATTTGCTTGTATTATTTGTGGTCTATCAACTGGCCCTGTGTTGTATCAAGGTGAGTGTGTGTGAGTCAAAATGGGGTGCAGGGCTAGAATCCAAAGAGAAATACAGTAGACTGCCTCTGAACATAGTTAATAGGATCCACAGGCCTCTCCCCACAGGATAACCACTAAGCCTGTGTGCCTATGTGTTTATGTGTGTGTGTGTGTGTGTGTGTGTGTGTGTGTGTGTGTGTGTGTGTGTGTGTGTGTGTGTGTGTGTGTGTGTGTGTGTGTGTGTGTGTGTGTGTGTGTGTGTGAGAGAGAATAAATCCAACAGTCCAATATTTAAAAAAATTGTTATTCTTTTCCCCCGCATATTTAGCATATTTCGCAACTTCCCGCAATTTCACCGCATAAAATCACGTAAAAACCCCGCATGTTTAATCGCATAATC